>NC_092260.1:6619364-6624364 GCF_036320965.1 Panulirus ornatus
CTGGGTCTGGCACCTTATCTTACCTTACGTATACCTTACGATGGTTTGGGAGGTCTACCCCTACAGCTGGATCTGGCACCTTACCTTACCTTACAATGGCTTGGGAGGTCTTCTGCTCCAACAGTTGGGTCTGGGACCATGCTGTTGGAGGGCAAGTGACAGCAGGGTAAAGTAATCAACATATTCCGGCCAGAGTAGCTCATGATATATAGCCATCTGTCCTGATTCTTTGAAAGTCTCCACTCCTGAGTAATGTTCTACTCGCCACAAGTATTGTATGAAACATTTTTGGACCCGAATATTCATCTTGTTTTCTCTTACTGTAATATAACTGCAGCTTTCAACATGACTGGTAATGTTTCAGTTCACCAAGCCTGTCCTGCACCATGGGAACTACTGGTAACCACGGTTTCCACAGCTGTCCAGGCGTAGAGTACGTCTACAGTCAGCGCACTATAGTGTTTTCACTGTTCTACGTAAAGTAGATTTTGAATAATGTCATCGTGAGTTGCAAAAAGTCCGTTGTAAGCAAACTGCAGATTTCAAGTGTCCTGGAGAGCGTCAGAGACGGTCGTACCTCACTTGTCTTGAAGGTCCGCAGTATCCCAGCCTGTCATCCTTTTCGAAGAGGCAACTGTTGCCCTGTTACGTCTCGCTCAAAGTTAGGTCTAGTTAGAGTACCAGGAGATCTTACACACTGCGCCCCCCCAGTAAAATGTTCCTTTCTGCCCAATACTCTGCAATCTTTTTCTAATTCCTCATATCCGGAGTAGAGAGACTTGTGTCCATCAAAGACCATGTTATTAACACAGGCCCACAACTTGCTACTGAGTGATTTTCATAGGCATTTGGCTATCATCTGCAGCGAATGACAGGAAACTATGCCGTCTGTTTTTGTGTCAAATATCGGGAGGAGAACCAGTAGACGTCGAACTAACAGTTCCTTCCGGGCACAGCTTCTTCTCCAACAGATGTAATGGAATTTTCTGATGTCAAATGACGAGTTGTGACGTTTTAATTACGAACCTGTTCATCCATTTCCTCACTTTTCCAGTAATTCTGACTTTACTCGCCTACTGTGTGTGCTATGACATTCAAGAAAAGCTTTCGCTAGGTTCACGCACATAGCATTACCATTGTGTTCGTTCTCCTGCGCTCAACCTTATCGTCATGATCAATGACGTGGGAAGTACATATCACATTCCCATCTTGAAGACATGCTAAGCCGCTCTGGGTTATGAGAGATGGTTCCATGAAGCCATAAGGTCGCACTTGTGCTACTGGATGAGAGTCTGTTCCCAGCGTTCCTGCTTCCTCCTTTATATATGGGAGTCACTTTCAACCTATCCACAGGATGTTTACATTGTTGTAGGAAGACAGAGTCCTGCATGTTTGGTCCTGGAGCGCAGCGCAGCACAGCGGGCACCTTGCCAATCCCCGCCCACGCACCTCACGCCTGGTAGTGTAGTCAGCTGTGGGATGGAGGAACTGCTTTCATGAAGATGTTGTTTATCTAGAGGCATACTGAACCACATCTGTGATCATCTATCAGGTCATTCACATCCTTTGACATCTATCACCCGTGTATATTATACCATCCGGTACGCCGTGGTGGAATGGTTAGCGCTCCTCACCGTGACGCATTCACAGACAGCCCGGGTCGAGCACATGGGTTCGAATCCTAGTTGCGGCAGTCGGCCCACAGTCAACCCAGCTGTTCAACCAACCCTAAGGGTTGGTCGATAAAATGTGTACCTCTCTTTCTCACTCATATATATATATATATATATATATATATATATATATATATATATATATATATATATATATATATATATTCCTATGAGTCCACGGGGAAAATGAAACACGAACAGTTTCCAAGTGCTCTTTCGTGTAATAATCACATCATCAGGGGAGACACAAGAGAGAAACATAACAGTCAGTTGATATACATCGAAGAGACGAAGCTAGGACGCCATTTGGTATACATGTGATTGTCCAAAGCATACAACGAGCGTTCATAAACTTATCATTTTACAAATTTTATCAACAATAAAGTTATCTAATTTGTATAGACCATCACTAATATTAAGATTATAATTCTTTGTGTATTTAATAATAGAAGATTCAATGATATTTCTCTTGGTAATAGAGTTAGAGTTAATAACTGAGATGGCGTTACTCCAGTCAATACAATGATCATAGTTTTTAACATGATTAAACAAGGCATTTGATTCTTGTCCCGTTCTTATACTATATTTATGTTGCTTAAGTCTAACAAAAAGATCCTTACCAGTCTGACTAACATAACCTTATCACAATTTCCACAAGGCGCTTTATAGATGCATCCAAGAGAATTTTCTGGTGAATTCCTGATTAAGATATTCTTTATAGTATTACTGTTGCTAAAGGCAACATTTACATCAAAGGATTTAAGCAACATGGGAAGCAAAGTGAAACTATTATCAAAAGGGAGAACTAAAAGATTCTTGATGTCAATGGGAGGTTTGGGCTCAACTCTATAAAATGATTTCATTGCTAACTTAAGGGGTTTATCAATGAAAGATCTAGGGTACTTTAATTTAGATCAAATAGAATATATCTTCTCAAACTCATCATCAATAAACTCTGGACTGCAAATACGTAATGCCCTAAGGAACATAGATTGAAATGATGATAATTTAACTCTGTCATGTTGAGATAAGTAATAATCGATATATGAGCATACATTGGTAGGTTTTCAGTATATGCTAAACTTAAACTTGTTTCCTTGTCTATGGATCATGCAATCTAAAAATGGTAACATACCATTATTTTCATTTTCTACAGTAAATTTGATGGAAGGTACTAAATTGTTAAGTAAGGGGAGAAATATTTGTAAATTTTCATTTGTTGGCCAAACACAAAGAACATCATTTACATACCTAAACCAAACTGCATTAGAAGGTAAGATATCCTTTAGTAATTTTGTTTCAAAAAATTCCATATAAAGATTACTTAGTACAGGTGAAAGAGGGTTACCCATTGCCATACCAAATTTTTGAGCATAATAATCTCCATTAAATTTAAATACACAGTCTTTTGTACACAATTTTATCAGTTCAATGAAATTAGACTTAGAAATACGTAAATGAATATCATCCAAGACATCAAATAAATATTCTAAAAGGTAACCTGGTAAGGATCTTTCTGTTAGATTTAAGCAACATAAATATAGTATAAGAACGGGACAAGAATCAAATGCCTTGTTTAATCATGTTAAAAACTATGATCATTGTATTGACTGGAGTAACGCCCAGTTGTTAACTCTAACTCTATTACCAAGAGAAATATCATTGAATCTTCTATTACTAAAAACACAAAGAATTATAATCTTAATATTAGTGATGGTCTATACAAATTAGATAACTTTATTGTTGATAAAATTTGTAAAATGATAAGTTTATGAACGCTTGTTGTATGTTTTGGACAATCACATGTTTACCAAATGGCGTCCTAGCTTCGTCTCTTCGATGTATATCAACTGACTGTTATATTTCTCTCTTGTATCTCCCCTGATGATGTGATTATTACACGAAAGTGCACTTGGGAACTTTTCGTGTTTCATTTTCCCCGTGGATTCAGGAACATCTTGATCACGCGCAAAATTGTGATCCTTTCCAATATAGATATATACATATACATATATAACGTTTGTGATGGCTCCGATTAGGGCTTCAAATGCCCGTGCCGACTCAGCAAAAAAAAGTGGACCAACTGGCAACTCAGGTCCTTCATTTCAACTTCCAATGTAAACACGAGTATTTAAGGGTGTTCGACCCTTCACTCGGCATCTGTCCAAACAAACACACAGGAAACACAAAGACAGGCAGGCGTCCAAGTTCCGTCAACTTCTCAAGACGAAACAGAACGAAAGCTTGGTGTGTGTGTGTGTGTGTGTGTGTGGTGCTGTTTCCTGTGGGTATACGTATTTTGGATGTAATCTTCATGGTACCAATGTGGTTATTTTGTATTTAGGTCGTAGCTCGCACTACCCGTCATGGTATTGTTCATTTGTATCGCTTATAGTGTTTTCCCTTCGTTTATATGTTCTAAGCACTGTTTTTTTTTTTCCCCGAGTTTATTTCTTATATAGTTATCATCAGTAAATTATATGGGAGGGTATTGATTGAGAGGGTGAAGGCATGTACAGAGCATCAGATTGGGGAAGAGCAGTGTGGTTTCAGAAGTGGTAGAGGATGTGTGGATCAGGTGTTTGCTTTGAAGAATGTATGTGAGAAATACTTAGAAAAGCAAATGGATTTGTATGTAGCATTTATGGATCTGGAGAAGGCATATGATAGAGTTGATAGAGATGCTCTGTGGAAGGTATTAAGAATATATGGTGTGGGAGGAAAGTTGTTAGAAGCAGTGAAAAGTTTTTATCGAGGATGTAAGGCATGTGTACGTGTAGGAAGAGAGGAAAGTGATTGGTTCTCAGTGAATGTAGGTTTGCGGCAGGGGTGTGTGATGTCTCCATGGTTGTTTAATTTGTTTATGGATGGGGTTGTTAGGGAGGTAAATGCAAGACTTTTGGAAAGAGGGGCAAGTATGAAGTCTGTTGGGGATGAGAGAGCTTGGGAAGTGAGTCAGTTGTTGTTCGCTGATGATACAGCGCTGGTGGCTGATTCATGTGAGAAACTGCAGAAGCTGGTGACTGAGTTTGGTAAAGTGTGTGGAAGAAGAAAGTTAAGAGTAAATGTGAATAAGAGCAAGGTTATTAGGTACAGTAGGGTTGAGGGTCAAGTCAATTGGGAGGTGAGTTTGAATGGAGAAAAACTGGAGGAAGTGAAGTGTTTTAGATATCTGGAGTGGATCTGGCAGCGGATGGAACCATGGAAGCGGAAGTGGATCATAGGTGGGGGAGGGGGCGAAAATTCTGGGGCCTTGAAGAATGTGTGGAAGTCGAGAACATTATCTCGGAAAGCAAAAATGGGTATGTTTGAAGGAATAGTGGTTCC
>NC_092260.1:6629364-6631864 GCF_036320965.1 Panulirus ornatus
CACATGATACTGGGGCATGACACATGACACATGATACTGGCGCATGACACATGATACTGGGGCATGACACATGATGATACTGGGGCATGACACATGATGATACTGGGGCATCACACCTTCCCTCTTGGTATGGCCTGCATATTCCCGGCTGGTAAAGCCAACATCCTTCCTCAAAATGGCAACTGTCTTAAAGCAAGTTGCGGCGTCTTTTAAGAGACTGAGGAATCATACACTGTCCTAGTATGGTGACTCACACTTACCTAACTTGACTTATCTACTGACTTTATGTTGTGTTTCAATTGATTTTATCATTTTATCATTGGACTCTGTCCGAGTCTACCTCCCTGGGTCTACCATACCTTCAAACATACCCATTTTTGCCCTCCCAGAAACGACCTCTCCTGCCACACATTCTTCAGTGCTCCCAGAACCATCCGTATCTTGGTGTACAAGATCACTATCTCCGGTACTCTGGACTAACGCCATACCTTACGTGCATAAATAGTCAAATACAACACCAAACCCCACGTTACAACAATAGCCAGTTGTCGCTTCTGGATGTTGCTTCCCACAGATTGTGTGTGGAGATCAGCCACACGAGGACTGGCTGGTATGATGCCTCCTCCTTCCCTCACACAGATAAGCTGTGGCATTCACTTCCATCTTCTATCTTTCCTTCGTCATGTAACATTTCTTCCTTTAAGAGTCAGGTCTACAAATACCAGCGGAGGCCTGATTAATGACTTCTTTCTTTTTCTTCAGTTTATTTTTTCTTTCACCCGAGATGTCTTTGAAGCATGATGTTCCCGCGCCACGTCGGTTATATTAAAAGCAAAATGCAGTTTCAGTACAGACGAGCTCATATACTCACACGAAGATAAGTGGAGTAAAATACTGAAAAACAACTGTACGATCCAGTGTTCGGTGTGAGCTTACATCTAATGCAACTGACTTACACTGTAAACCACTTGTTCCCGAACACAGACCTCATACTTGTCAAGAGCTGATTCAACACTACACCAGCAGACATCACGGAGGAAGTTAACAACATTACTATTTATAAAGAACAGGAAATTCTATTATCACGGCCACCAAAACTCCATTCCAGGGAAGATAAAGCGTCTGAAAACATCCTGACCAGCAGC
This sequence comes from Panulirus ornatus, assembly GCF_036320965.1. Taxonomy (NCBI): domain Eukaryota; kingdom Metazoa; phylum Arthropoda; class Malacostraca; order Decapoda; family Palinuridae; genus Panulirus; species Panulirus ornatus. The sequence continues at coordinate 6,630,510 of NC_092260.1, forward strand.
ACCACTTCAGAGCCACTCCTGAGCAGTATAATGACTTACCTAATACAAACTTACGAAGCAAGACCAACATGGCTTCAGCACACACCACCATATGACCTGCATGAAATCCTTGACTACTCTGCTGAAATTCTGGAGCCACTACAGCAACAGACGCAAACTGTGTCCGTAAATGTCTCGAAAGGTAAGGTCATGTGTCGTAACAAAGGTAAGGTCATGTATCGTGACAAAAGGAAGGTCATGTGTCGTAACAAAAGTAAGGTCATGTGTCGCAACAAAAGTAAGGTCATGTGTCGTAATAAATAAATATACAAATGGAAACATGTGGTAAGGAAGGAAGACGAAGCAAAACGTCGCAAGAAACTGACTACAAACATAATAAACCAGACGATGTCTGACGCCTTCATAGTACGTATATCTTAGTCCGCCAGGAACCGTAGCGGCACCTCGACTGATCCTCATACACGGTGTGGACTCGTGTCAACAAACGACACCTAACTGTCATCACCTGAAGACTCAACTCTCATCTGTGGAGGCCAATGACACTCTACCATCATATACAAACCGTTCACTAATTAGCCTCTGATAATATATTACGTAACGTAATACTTCAAATCCTCTCAGGAAGAGATATTAAATCAAAAAATATAGAAAATCACGAATACGTATATCACAGAAGACGAAAGTAATCATTAACGAATGAGCTGCACCACGCAATACTCGGTAAGCTGCTGCTGCGTCACATGATTACTGTGTGGCCGGTGATAACTCAAGGGTGGGCCGTTTTGATAACTATATCTACCCCTACACCTCAAAGCTTTGGAACTTTCTATCCTCTCATACCATTCTCATTAACTATAACTTGGGTCAGTTCAAAAAAGTGGTTTTTTACTACTTTTAAAATTTCCATGTACTTTCCCTCGTCTCGTGTTTCTCCCTTTCATTAATCTATACTTCAATTAAATCCCAGCCTTAATGTGGGGTTTTGTTCATGACTAGAGACAAAAAAAAATCTATATAATGACACCACCTTACCAAGAAAAAGCATTACAAAACAGCCTTCTATTTCTTTTAAACTACGACAACCTGGATTCTAAGAACTTTTAAAACGTGGCAATGGTTAGTGGTGGGGTTAGTTTTGTGTGTGTGGCACAGTCATTGATTTGCTCTATATGCGGTAACTGATCTAGCTACTGTGGTCACCAGGGACGCCTTTGGGAATTACTACCAAGCAACACAAGTGTTATCCTTATTCTAAGAAAAGCTTGAGTTGCGGGATATTGCAATCCACACAGACGTGTGCTTATGTACTGTCCCCTACCCAAGTGTGGCAGGTCAAAATTACTATCTTCACAAGT
>NC_092260.1:6634364-6676864 GCF_036320965.1 Panulirus ornatus
AGGTAAGGTAAGGTTGCAGACCAGCTGTGGGGGTAGAAGGCCTCCCAAACCATCGTAAGGTACAACGTAAGGTAAGGTAAGGGTGCCAGACCAGCTGTTGGGGTAGAAGGAGACTCCCAAACCATCGTAAGGTATACGTAAGGTAAGGTAAGGTGCCAGACCCAGCTGTGGGGGTAGAAGACCTACCAAACCATCGTAAGGTATACGTAAGGTAAGGTAAGGTGCCAGACCCAGCTGTGGGGGTAGAAGACCTCCCAAACCATCGTAAGGTATACGTAAGGTAAGGTAAGGTGCCAGACCCAGCTGTGGGGGTAGAAGACCTACCAAACCATCGTAAGGTATACGTAAGGTAAGGTGCCAGACCCAGCTGTGGGGGTAGAAGACCTCCCAAACCATCGTATGGTATACGTAAAGTAAGGTACTTTTGCGTATATTACTTCTATTCCATTGTAACATCTGGGCTCTGCTCCGTTCTTAACAAAAGAGAAGGATGGCTGAATTGTGTTTCTGGACAGCCAGAAAAAAAATCTGGGTCTTCCGGCAAGAATAAGGAGGAGACGCCTTTGAATGGAGAGAAGATTTCTTGGTGGAGTGGGACAAAAGACGCATGTCAGAGGACCCTTCTCCAGGTGGGCTGGCGTCACAAGGGCGTGCCTGGGACCGCTACTATTCTTCAACTTGCCAGAAGGATTGGACCCAGACCTCATCATGCCTGTGAATGATGCTAAGGTCATGAGGGGGCGTAAAGAAGGATGAGGACTGTATCACCTCACAACGGCATGAGCCCAAAGTTGTCTTCTCAATCAGTGGTACACTTCAACTAGTGTGGCTGTGGAGTAATGTGGATCACGGCACACAGTGACAAGATGTCTGGACACGAATACTGTCTAATATGGAGTACGTTGTAGAGATCTATGTGAGAGAGGGGCGGGGCCACTTGGCACCTTAACCTCTCGCTAGAGCCCTCTTAACCTCAGCAGGTTAACTGTAATGGAGAAAACTGTGAGCTGGTAAATATATCATCTGATCTTATTAAGTGCCAGCAGACAGTTTCTCTCTTGAATTTACGTGTGGATGACGAATGTGTTACTGTCTTGGTAATGTCACACAAGTAATGGCAATTGGATGGTTGTTTCCTCACATCTTCATAGGTAGACATTAAGAACGAGGATACGGCAATATTCAGTCAGCAAACCGTATTCCCTCACATACTGCTGTCTCCATTCAAGAAATTTTTAGGGAAAAAAAATTCCGTGACATCAGATCCTCCGTATTCACCTGATCTCACACCACAGGATTTGTTTTTCTGTTGGCAAAAATCAAGATGAAGCCAAAAAGGAAGAAGATCTGATGACATCCCAACCATCCATGATAACGTGAAAATTGTGCTCAATCAGATGAGAGTTGAACACTTCCAGCATCGCTTCCTAAAGTGAGAGAAGCGTTGTGACACTTGCGTATCACCAGAGGTACATTATGACAAAAAAGACTATTTACAGGAATGCTATACGTGCGATAATCCTTGAAATATTGGTCGAGTCTTCCAACAATCTGGTCAAACCTCAGGTATTTACAAACGGGGATACAGACATGGTGGTACATATACCATGTATCTCATCCCTCCTCTCTACCTACTCGCACACACACCTTACTCCCTAGGAAAAAAATCTTTACTGCGTTATATATATTATATATTTTATTTTGCTTTGTCGCTGTCTCCCGCGTTTGCGAGGTATCGCAAGGAAACAGACGAAAGAAATGGCCCAACCCACCCCCAATACACATGTATATACATACACGTCCACACACGCAAAAATACATACCCATATATATATATATATATATATATATATATATATATATATATATATATATATATATACTGAGATTGGTAAAATGTGTGAAAGAAGAAAGTTGAGGGTAAATGTGAATTAGAGCAAGGTTATTGGGTTCAATGCGGTTGAGGGACAAGTCAATTAGGAGGTAAGTTTGAATGGAGAAAAACTGGAGGAAGTGAAGTGTTTTAGATATCTGGGAGTGGATTTGGCAGCGGATGGAACCATGGAAGCGGAAGTGAATCACAGGTTGGGGGACGGAGCGAAGGTTTTGGGAGCATTGAAGAATGAGTGGAAGGCAAGAACGTTATCTCGTAGAGCAAAAATGGGTATGTTTGAAGGAATAGTGGTTCCAACAATGTTATATGGTTGCGAGGCATGGGCTATAGATAGGGTTGTGCGGAGGAGGGTGGATATGTTAGAAATGAGATGTTTGAGCACAATATGTGGTGTGAGGTGGTTTGATCGAGTAAGTAATGAAAGGGTAAGAGAGATGTGTGGAAATAAAGAGAGTGCGGTTGAGAGAGCAGAATAGGGTGTGTTGAAATGGCGGCTATTTCGTGTGAGGTGGGGTGGCGAAGGGAGTGGGTGATGCAGCAAATACAGATATGTACATGTATATATACGTATATGTCTATGTATGTACCCGTTGAAATGTATATGTATGTATAGTGCGTGTGTGGGCGTTTCTGTATACACATGTGTATGCGGGTGCGTTGAGCCATTCCTCGTTTGTTTCCTTGCGCTACCTCGCTAACGCGGGAGACGGCGGTTAAGCATAAATAATAATCAAAATAATAATAATAATAATAATAATAATAATAATAATAATAATAATAACAATAATAATAATAATAATAATAATAATAATAATAATAATAATAATAATAATATACATCCCAGAACTTTCGCCCCTTCCCCACCCTGTGACTCACTTCCGCTTCCATGATTACGTCCGCTGCCAAACCCACTCCCAGATACCTAAAACACTTCACTTCCTCAAGTTTTTCTCCATTCAAACTTACCTCCTAATTGACTTGTCCCTCTACCCTACTGTACCTAATAACCTTGCTCATATTCACATTTACTCTCAGCTTTCTCCTTTTACACACTTTACCAAACTCAGTCACCAGCTTCTGCAGTTTCTCACCCGAATCAGCGACCAGCGTTGTATCATCAGCGAACAACAACTGACTCACTTCCCAAGCCCTCTCATCCACAACAAACTGAATACTTGCCCCTCTCTCCAGGAAAATAAAGTGCGTAAGACAAGAGAACAAATGGGAACGTCGGTGAAGGGGGATAATGGGGAGGTAATAACAAGTAGTGGTGTTGTGAGAAGGAGATGAAGTGTGTATTTTGATGGTTTGTTGAATGTGTTAGATGATAGAGTGGCAGATATAGGGTGTTTTGGATGAGGTGGTGTGCGAAGTGAGAGGGTCAGTGAGAAAGATTTGGTAAACAGAGAAGAGGTAATGAAAGCTTTGCGGAAGATGAAAGCCGGCAAAGGCGGTGGGTTTGGATGGTACTGCAGTGGAATTTATTAAAAAAAGGGGGTGACTGTGTTGTTGACTGGTTGGTGAGGATATTCAATGTATGTATCACCTCATGATGAAGTGCCTGAGGATTGGTGGAATGCATGCATAGTTCCCATTGTACAAAATCAAAGGGGATAAAGGTGAGTGTTCAAATTACAGAGGTATAAGTTTGTAGAGTATTCCTGGAAAATTATATGGGAGGGTATTAATTGACATAATGAAGGCATGTACAGAACATCAGATTGGGGAAGAGCAGTGTGGTTTCAGAAGTGGTAGAGGATGTGTGGATCAGGTATTTGCTTTGAAGAATGCATGAGAAAGACTAAGAAAAACAAATGGACTTGTATGTAGCATTTATGGATCTGGGGAAAGCATACGACAGAGTTGATAGGGATGCTCTGCGGAAGGTATTAAGAGTATATGGTGTGAGAGGCAAGTTGCTTAGAAGCAGTGAAAAGTTTTTTATCGAGGATGTAAGGCATGTGTACAAGTAGGAAGATAGGCAAGTGATTGTTTCTCAGTGAAAGATGGTTTGCAGAAGGGGTGCGTGATGTCTCCATGGTTGTTTAATTTGTTTATGGATGGTGACTGCAAGAGTTTTGGAGAGAGGGGCAAGTATGCAGTCTGTTGTGGATGAGAGAGCTTGGGAAGTGAGTCAGTTGTTCGCTGATGATACAGCGCTGGTGGTTGATTCATGTGAGAAACTGCAGAAGCTGGTGACTGAGTTTAGTAAAGTGTGTGAAAGAAGAAAGTTGAGAGTAAATGTGAATAAGAGCAAGGTTATTAAGTACAGTAGGGTTGTGGGACAAGTCAATTGGGACGTAAGTTTAAATGGAGAAAAACTAGAGGAAGTGAAGTGTTTTAGATATCTGGGAGTGGATTTGGCAGAGGATGGAACCATGGAAGCGGAAGTGAGTCACAGGGTGGGGGAGGGGGCGAAGGTTCTGGAAGTGTTGAAGAATGTGTGGAAGGCGAGAACCTTATCTCGGAGAGCAAAAATGGGTATATTTGAAGGAATAGTGGTTCCAACAATGTTATATGGTTGCCAGGCGTGGGCTATAGATAGGAGGAGGGTGGATGTGTTGGAAATGGGATGTTTGAGGACAATATGTGTTGTGAGGTGGTTTGATCGCGTAAGTAATGAAAGGGTAATAGATATGGGTGGTAATAAAAAGAGTGTGGTTGAGAGAGCAGAAGAGGGTGCACTGAAATGGTTTGGTCACATGGAGAGAATGAGTGAGGAAAGATTGACAAAGAGGATACATGTGTCAGAAGCGGAGGGGAAGAGAAGTGGGAGACCGATCTGGAGGATGGAGTGAAAAAGATCTTGAGCGATCGGGGCCTGAACATGCAGGAGGGTGAAAGGCATGCAAGGAATATAGTGAATTGGAACGATGTGGTATACCGGGGTCGACGTGCTGTCAATGGATTGAACCAAGGCATGTGAAGCGTCTGGGGTAAACCATGGAAAGTTTTGTGGGGCCTAGATGTGGAAAGGGAGCTGTGGTTTCGGTGCACTATACATGACAGCTAGAGACTGAGTGTGAACGAATGTGGCATTTGTTGTCTTTTCCTAGCGCTATCTCACGCGCATGCGGGGGAGGGGGACGTCATTTCATGTGTGGCGGGGCGGCGACAGAAATGAATAATGGCAGCAAGTATGAATTATGTACATGTGTATATATGTATATGTCTGGGTATTTATAAATATGTATACGCTGAAATGTATAGGTATGTATACGTGCGTGTGTGGGCGTTTATGTATATACTTGTGTATGTGGGTGGGTTGGGCCATTCTTTCGTCTGTTTCCTTGCGCTACCTCGCTAACGCGGGAGACAGCGACAAAGTATAATAAATATACAGAAAGACAGGCAAACAGATAGACAGATACATATACAGACAGACAGACAGATAGATAAACAGAGACAGCCTAAGCCAGGAACCCATCTCTCGAGGAGTTTTGATGGGAGGGCAAGCAGCTGGGTTGGATGCAGGCCGACCTCCACCACAGGTGAGGTGAGGTGGCCCCGCCCGCCTGTGATTCATCTCGCGCGCAGTCACTACAGCGCCTTGACTGACGATCTCCACCACTACCATGATTTAATCACCCCGGGTCATATGCCTATCCTGCGGCAGATGACCTGGTCACTGACCTCCTCCTGTTATGTCCTACCCATTCCTACACACAGCCAGCTCAACCTCAGAGATCAGACCTACCTTACTGAACTCCGTCCTTTACCTTCACCTTGCCCTGAACCCTCCACTCCCCCCTCCCCTCCCTTCCTCCCCCACGTCACTTGTCCAGCTTCCCAGCGAGGCTAACTCTCTCCTCCAACCCTTCCTCTCCCACCAGCCCTCACAGAGGCCATGATCCTCCTCACTGACCCTCATCGTCCACCACAGCTCTTCCTCCGCTCTTCTCATTTATCTGTCTTACGAATGCAAATATCAAGCTGGAAACACACACACACACACACACACACACACAGAGAGAGAGAGAGAGAGAGAGAGAGAGAGAGAGGAGAGAGAGAGAGAGAGAGAGAGAGAAGAGAGAGAGGAGTCACTCCGCTACACTCACCCTATCATCCTACCTTTATTTACCAGGTAAATAACAGCTGCTTCACATATGCTAACCTCCTGAACACCACGGTATGACCCCTGAACACCACGGTACGACCCCTGAACACCACGGTATGACCCCTGAACACCACGGTACGGCCCCTGAACACCACGGTACGACCCCTGAACACCACGGTACAATCCCTGAATACCAAGGTATGACCCCTGAATACCACGGTACAATCCCTGAACACCACGGTACGACCCCTGAACACCACGGTATGACCCCTGAACACCACGGTACGGCCCCTGAACACCACGGTACGACCCCTGAACACCACGGTACAATCCCTGAATACCAAGGTATGACCCCTGAATACCACGGTACGACCCCTGAACACCACGGGATGACCCCACAACACCACGGTACGACCACTGAACACCAGGGTACAACCCCTGAATACCACGGTATGACCCCTGAATACCACGGTACAATCCCTGAACACCACGGGACGACCCCAGAACACCACGGTGCGACCCCTGAACACCACGATACGACCCCTGAACACCACAGTACGACTTCTAAACACCACGGTACGACCGCTGAACACCACAGTACGATCCCTGAACACCATGGTACGATCCCTGAACACCACGGTACGATCCCTGAACACCAAGGTACGATCCCTGAACACCAAGGTACGATCGCGGTGTTCAGTGATAGTACCGAAGTGTTTAGCGATCGTACTGTGGTGTTCAGTGATCGTACCGTGGTGCTCAGTGATCGTACCGTGGTGTTCAGGGGTCATACCGTGGTGTTCAGGGATCGTACCGTGGTATTCAGTGATCGTACCGTGGTGTTCAATGATTATACCGTGGTGCTCAGTGATCGTACCGTGGTGTTCAGTGATCGTACCGTGGTGTTCAGGGATCGTACCGTGGTGTTCAGTGATGGTACCGTGGTGTTCGTGATGGTACCGTGGTGTTCAGTGATCGCACCGTGATGTTCGTGGATGGTACCGTGGTGTTCAGTGATGGTACCGTGGTGTTCGTGGATGGTACCATGGTGTTCAGTGATGGTACCGTGATGTTCGTGGATGGTACCGTGGTGTTCAGTGATGGTACCGTGATGTTCGTGGATGGTACCGTGGTGTTCAGTGATGGTACCGTGATGTTCGTGGATGGTACCGTGGTGTTCAGTGATGGTACCGTGGTGTTCAGTGATGGTACCGTGATGTTCGTGGATGGTACCGTGGTGTTCAGTGATGGTACCGTGGTGTTCGTGGATGGTACCGTGGTGTTCGTGGATGGTACCGTGGTGTTCAGTGATGGTACCGTGGTGTTCAGTGATGGTACCGTGGTGTTCAGTGATGGTACCGTGGTGTTCGTGATGGTACCGTGGTGTTCGTGGATGGTACCGTGATGTTCGTGGATGGTACCGTGGTGTTCAGTGATGGTACCGTGTGTTCGGATGGTACCGTGGTGTTTCAGTGGATGGTACCGTGAGTTCGTGATGGTACCGTGGTGTTCAGTGATGGTACCGTGGTGTTCGTGATGGTACCGTGGTGTTCAGTGATGGTACCGTGGTGTTCAGTGATGGTACCGTGTGTTCGTGATGGTACCGTGGTGTTCAGTGATGGTACCGTGGTGTTCGTGGATGGTACCGTGGTGTTCAGTGATGGTACCGTGGTGTTCGTGATGGTACCGTGTGTTCGTGGATGGTACCGTGGTGTTCAGTGATGGTACCGTGGTGTTCGTGATGTACGCAGTGTTCAGTGATCGTACCGTGTGTTCGTGATGGTACCGTGGTGTCAGTATGTACGTGATGTCGTGATGGTACCGTGGTGTTCAGTGATGGTACCGTGGTGTTCGTGGATGGTACCGTGGTGTTCGGTGATGGTACCGTGGTGCTCAGTGATCGTACCGTGGTGTTCAGTGATGGTACCGCAGTGTTCATTGATCGTACCGTGGTGTTCGTGGATGGTACCGTAATGTACGTGGATGGTACCGTGGTGTTCAGTGATGGTACCGTGGTGTTCGTGGATGGTACCGTGGTGTTCAGTGATGGTACCGTGGTGTTCAGTGATGGTACCGTGGTGTTCAGTGATGGTACCGTGGTGTTCGTGGATGGTACCGTGGTGTTCGTGGATGGTACCGTGGTGTTCAGTGATGGTACCGTGGTGTTCAGTGATGGTACCGTGTGTTCGTGATGGTACCGTGGTGTTCAGTGATGGTACCGTGTGTCGTGGATGTACCGTGGTGTTCAGTGATGGTACCGTGGTGTTCAGTGATGGTACCGTGTGTTCGTGGATGGTACCGTGGTGTTCGTGGATGGTACCGTGGTGTTCAGTGATGGTACCGTGATGTTCGTGGATGGTACCGTGATGTTCGTGGATGGTACCGTGGTGTTCAGTGATGGTACCGTGGTGTTCAGTGATGGTACCGTGATGTTCGTGGATGGTACCGTGGTGTTCAGTGATCCTACCGTAGTGTTCAGTGATCGTACCGTGGTGTTCAGTGATGGTACCGTGGTGTTCGTGATGTACCGTACTGCTGGCCGTAGTCCGTGCGTGTTGAGTTTCGGTCGCTGGTGTGTAGGAGAAGACTGGACTGACCACTGCTCAGGTAATCTACTGGCCCTCCCCTAGCCCGCGTCTCTGGGAGGCACCCCCTCCCCGCGTCTCTGGGGAGGCTGACCACCTCCCTCCCCCGCGTCTCTGGGGAGAGCTGACCACCTCCCTCCCCCGCGTCTCTGGGAAGGGCTGACCACCTCCCTCCCCCGCGTCTCTGGGGAGAGCTGACCACCTCCTCCCCGCGTCTCTGGGGAAAGGGCTGACCACCTCCCTCCCCGCGTCTCTGGAAGGGCTACACCTCCTCCCCCCGTCTCGGGGAAGCTGACCACCTCTCTCCCCCCGGTCCTGGGAGAGCTGACCACCTCCCTCCCCCGCGTCTCTGGGAAGGGCTGACCAACTCCCTCCCCCGCGTCTCTGGGGAGGGCTGACTACCTCCCTCCCCCGCGTCTCTGGGGAGGGCTGACCACCTCCCTCCCCCGCGTCTCTGGGGAGGGCTGACTACCTCCCTCCCCCGCGTCTCTGGGGAGGGTTGACCACCCCCGTGCCTCACCCACTGACCCCAGCCCCACAAACTTACCCCACAGGACATCACACGCCTTACGCCTATAAGGAAGAACATATATCTGTACATATAAATATATATTTACATACACGAAGACTGTGACATATGTGCACACTTCCACACAATACAATGCCCTCCAACGACAAAGATTCGAACTGCTCCATAGCCCAGATCAATAGCCGAGTGGTTTAGCGTGCCCAGCTCCCATACAAATGGAAGCGGTTCGAACCCTAGATGTCGAGGGACGCGGTGTTGTATTTACATACACATTTACACACGCTACACAACAAGAAGGAAGGTTGAGGGAATATACAAATTGGATAACTTTATTGTTCATAAAATTTGTAAACAATTCACCTTCTTGTCCCCATAATAAGTTTATGATACGCTCGTTGTCTGTCTTGGACAATCATGTTTACCAAATGGCGTCCTAGCTATGTCTCTTCGTTGTATATCAACTGACTGTTATATTTCTCTCTTGTGTCTCCCCTGATGATGTGATTATTACTCGAAAGTGCACTTGGGGAACTTACCGTGTTTCATTTTCCCCGTGGACTCATAGGAATATATATATATATATATATATATATATATATATATATATATATATATATATATATATGGGTGGGTTGGGCCATTCTTTCGTCTGTTTCCTCGCGCTACCTCGCTAACGTGGGAGACAGCGACAAAGTGTGTGTGTGTGTGTGTGTGTGTGTGTGTGTGTGTGTGTGTGTGTGTGTGTTGAATATATATATATATATATATATATATATATATATATATATATATATATATATATATATATATATATATATATTCCCCGCTGGATGTGACAAGTTCTGGGTCCGGCACCCACTCACCAGCGAGATGGAAAAACAAGGACCACAGCCAGCCAGACATGAGGAAGACGAGGAAACATCCAGAAGGATGGAGCAGTGGACGAGGGATGACGTTAACAATGTGGTGACTGTACAGGTCACGTTATACAGTAGACGAGATCCACCATGCTACAGCGGAGGCAGGGGACGCCACTGTATAACTCCCATATATCTCGGTGTAGGGTAAGTCTGGAGTGATAGTTCACCGATCCCCTGACAGTGAGTGAGGTCGAACCCGGTACGATGGTAGGGTTTACATCCAGTACGTGTAGATGTAATGAGTTCACGTTGCATACTATGTAATATACAAATAAATACATCAATTCTTATTATGATACAGTTTATTTTTGATTAATATGACTTGACCGCTTGAGTGGAAGGGTACGTGGCATGACCTGACATGACCTCACCTGACAAGGCTCTAGTATGGTACGGCCATGGTGAGGGGGTTCAGGGAAGGCTGGGGTGTATACACTCTCCGTGTGAGGGAGGTGAGTGAGGGAGGTGGGTGAGGGAGGGCTGGGGTGTATACACTCTCCGTGTGAGGGAGGTGGGTGAGGGAGGGCTGGAGTATATACACTCACCCTCCTGTGTGAGGGAGGTGGGTGAGGGAGGGCTGGGGTATATACACTCACCCTCCTGTGTGAGGGAGGTGGGTGAGGGAGGGCTGGGGTATATACACCCATCCTCCTGTGTGAGGGAGGTGGGTGAGGGAGGGCTGGGGTATATACACTCACCCTCCTGTGTGAGGGAGGTGGGTGAGGGAAGGCTGGGGTATATACACTCACCCTCCTGTGTGAGGGAGGTGGGTGAGGGAGGGCTGGGGTATATACACCCATCCTCCTGTGTGAGGGAGGTGGGTGAGGGAGGGCTGGGGTATATACACTCACCCTCCTGTGTGAGGGTGGGTGAGGGAGGTGGGTGAGGGAGGGCTGGGGTATATACACTCATCCTCCTGTGTGAGGGAGGTGGGTGAGGGAGGGCTGGGGTGTATACACTCATCCTCCTGTGTGAGGGGTGGGTGAGGGAGGTGGGTGAGGGAGGGCTGGGGTATATACACTCATCCTCCTGTGTGAGGGGTGGGTGAGGGATGTGGGTGAGGGAGGGCTGGGGTATATACACTCATCCTCCTGTGTGAGGGAGGTGGGTGAGGGAGGGCTGGGGTATATACACTCATCCTCCTGTGTGAGGGAGGTGGGTGAGGGAGGTGGGTAAGGGAGGTGGGTGCGAGAGGCTACGTCAACAACACGTGGGGTTGGGCTGGGGTGGGTGAGGGGGACTGTGGCTAAGTTGGCAGCTGGTGTGTAAAGGTCAGAGAGTCATGTGGTGGGGAGGGGAGGGAGGGAGGGGAGGGGGGGGGGAGGGGAGGGGAGGGAGGGAGGGGAGGGGAGGGGTGTGGGGGGGAGGGGGGAGGGGAGGGAGGGGAGGGAGGGGGTGTGGGGGGAGGTAAAGGTTATGGTCTCGGCAGGCGACGCGAAGCCGCTGTGTTCCCTTGCCACGTGCACCCACTCCCTGACCCCAGGTCACGGCCAGTACTTCCTCGTGCACGTAGCCCACCCCAGGCTGTGAGGGGCACAGGCAGGCCGGAGTGGGGGAGGGGACTCGTGGCATGAACAAGGGCTGGAGCTAGGTGGGTGGGGTGGGCGAGCGAGGTGGGATAGGTAGGGGCAAGGTTGGGGTGGGCTAGGGAGGCTAGGGTGGTGTAGGGTAGGGCTGGGGTGAGGAGCAGGAAGGAGAGGTGTGGGCTCACAGCCTTTAGGGACAGACCTAAACAAAGCCAGCAAGACATGTCACAACACCTTATTGTTAATATCAAGATACCTGAAATGTTAAGTTTGTGTCCATTTTATGCATCGGGTCGATAAAACTTACCATATGGAAGTATGTAATGTATATGTACTGAAATACCAACTGTAACATCTTATGTAATGCCTTACCATATGGAACTATGTAATGTATATGTACTGAAATACCAACTGTAACATCTTATGTAATGCCTTACCATATGGAACTATGTAATGTATATGTACTGAAATACCAACTGTAACATGGTATGTAATATCAAGCCACTGGGGTCTGGCTAAGACTCTGTGCGACCACCTGTCATCCTTTTGCGCTACCGCTCACAGGATGAGAGCATGGGTGCACAATAGATATGCCGGGCTTAATAGCACAAATCAAAACAAACCCTGGGTGTGCAGCAGGACTGGGCCACGGGTGGGAGAGGTCAGCCAACATTACCAAACTCTCATCCACAACAAACGTCATTAACATAACTTACCAGCAGCACCTACAGGTCACAAGCCAGCAGCACCTACAGGTCACAAGCCAGCAGCACCTACAGGTCACAAGCCAGCAGCACCTACAGGTCACCAGCCAGCAGCACCTACAGGTCACCAGCCAGCAGCACCTACAGGTCACCAGCCAGCAGCACCTACAGGTCACCAGCCAGCACCACCTACAGGTCACCAGCCAGCAGCACCTACAGGTCACAAGCCAGCAGCACCTACAAGTCACAAGCCAGCAGCACCTACAGGTCACCAGCCAGCACCACCTACAGGTCACAAGCCAGCAGCACCTACAGGTCACCAGCCAGCACCACCTACAGGTCACAAGCCAGCAGCACCTACAGGTCACCAGCCAGCACCACCTACAGGTCACAAGCCACCAGCACCACAGGTCACAGCCAGCAGCACCTACAGGGCACAAGCCAGCAGCACCTACAGGTCACAAGCCAGCACACCTACAGGTCACCCAAACCAGCACCACCTACAGGTCACAAGCCAGCAGCACCTACAGGTCACCAGCCAGCAGCACCTACAGGTCCAGCCAGCACCACCTACAGGTCAGCAGCACAGTCACCACCTACAGGTCACAAGCCAGCAGCACCTACAGGTCACCAGCCAGCACCACCTACAGGTCACAAGCCAGCAGCACCTACAGGTCACCAGCCAGCACCACCTACAGGTCACAAGCCAGCAGCACCTACAGGTCACAAGCCAGCACACCTACAGTCACAAGCCAGCAGCACCTACAGGTCACCAGCCAGCAGCACCTACAGGTCACACAGCCTAGCAAGCACCACCTACAGGTCACAAGCCAGCAGCCACCTACAGGTCACAAGCACAGCAGCACCTACAGGTCACAAGCCAGCACCACCTACAGGTCACAAGCCAGCAGCACCTACAGGTCACCAGCCAGCAGCACCTACAGGTCACAAGCCAGCAGCACCTACAGGTCACAGCCAGCACACCTACAGGTCACAAGCCAGCAGCACCTACAGGTCACACCAGCACACCTACAGGTCACAAGCCAGCAGCACCTACAGGTCACAAGCCAGCAGCACCTACAGGTCACAAGCCAGCAGCACCTACAGGTCACAGCCAGCAGCACCTACAGGTCACAAGCCAGCAGCACCTACAGGTCACCAGCCAGCACCACCTACAGGTCACAAGCCAGCAGCACCTACAGGTCACAAGCCAGCAGCACCTACAGGTCACAAGCCAGCAGCACCTACAGGTCACCAGCCCGCACCTACAGTCACAGCAGCAGCACCTACAGGTCACAAGCCAGCAGCCCCCTACAGGTCACAGCCAGCACCACCTACAGGTCACAAGCCAGCAGCACCTACAGGTCACAGCCAGCACACCTACAGGTCACAGCCAGCACACCTACAGGTCACAAGCCAGCAGCACCTACAGGTCACAAGCCAGCAGCACCTACAGGTCACAAGCCAGCAGCACCTACAGGTCACAAGCCAGCAGCACCTACAGGTCACAAGCCAGCACCACCTACAGGTCACAAGCCAGCAGCACCTACAGGTCACAAGCCAGCAGCACCTACAGGTCACAGCCAGCAGCACCTACAGGTCACAAGCCAGCAGCACCTACAGGTCACAAGCCAGCAGCACCTACAGGTCACAAGCCAGCACCACCTACAGGTCACAAGCCAGCAGCACCTACAGGTCACAAGCCAGCAGCACCTACAGGTCACAAGCCAGCAGCACCTACAGGTCACAAGCCAGCACCACCTACAGGTCACAAGCCAGCACCACCTACAGGTCACAAGCCAGCAGCAACTACAGGTCACAAGCCAGCAGCACCTACAGGTCACCAGCCAGCACCACCTACAGGTCACAAGCCAGCACCACCTACAGGTCACCAGCCAGCACCACCTACAGGTCACCAGCCAGCACCACCTACAGGTCACCAGAGAGCAATACTTACAGGTTACCAGGCAGCTGGGAGGCCTGCAGTTCAGCAGGAGGTACACAAGTGTAAACATCTTACCTGTAAAGAGACAAAAATCCACAGGTCAGACAGGATCTCTAGGTCAGCTTAAGGCACACACACACACACACACACACACTAACCACAATGCCAACATCCCAGTCATCACAGATCATATACCGTATTGCTACTGACCTCCTTCTTAACACGTCAATTCATGACGTCAAAACTGTTCGTTACTCTGTTGGATCTAGCGAGTGACAGAAAAGTGGGTACTGATCCACCACAGCTTAGGTTCCATAACCCGTTTTATCGATCAACCCCAAAAGGAGGATGAACAGCGGGGGTTCACTGTGGACCGACTGCCGCAGCCAGGATTCGAACTCATTCTCCGGACGCCGGGCGGCCAGCGAATGCCACAGGGTCAGCAACGCCAACAGGTTTAACAAAAGTCTGTTAACAGACTACCATGGCAACCACACCATCACTAAGGCAACGGTACAACCACGTCAGCCATACGTACAGGTCACAACCCTCACGACGGACTCCTGAATCAACCACTTAAAAATGCCAGCGATTTCCAGTGATCTTCACATCCAGCCAGGCACATGACCACCAGACCAGCTGCTCCTGCTCATGGGTCAACTCTTAAAGCCACTGGCGCAGCCGCTGAGCTCTGCATTACCATATAAATAATAATAGCAATAATAATAATAATAATAATAATAATAATAATAATAATAATAATGAATTTGGAGTATCTATTCTCCAAGTCTAACTTAATTCAATATCATAATCTAAGAATTTTGTAGCTATCTGAAATATCATGCGTTCATATATGCATACATAGCTATACACACACACACACACACACATATATATATATATATATATATATATATATATATATATATATATATATATATATATATATATATACAGAGAGAGAGAGAGAGAGAGAGAGAGAGAGAGAGAGAGAGAGAGAGAGAGAGAGAGAGGCGCCAATGAACGCCGTGTGTCACATTATCGAGGCAGTATCACTGAGAATCCACACTTCCCTGCTACTGGATGTAGCACAGCCTTAAGCTGCATGAACCTTTAGAATGAGATCATGGACTCTTTTTCTTGACATTAGACCCGTCTGATAATTAGATAAATAACCAAAATGAGACCTTATGTCTGAGGATATCAATTACTTAAGTTACCCAGGATGTTTACATCCATTTTCTCTGAACATGATTATACACAACAAAATCTAGTCTAATTTTGCTAGATAAAACGAATGCAATTAATAAATATTGGATTATTGATACATTTTTAGTTATACTTACCAGGCTTAAGAATGTGATTTTTATTATATTTATCTCCATATGATAAGTTGTGTGTGGCTTCCCTACCTGTTACTGTTCTACAGCAGATTACGACGTCTTAACTAACCCACTTTTATCTTGATTCCCATTTTTCTCCGAAACGATAACTTCAGTGGGCGTAAGAATACCTCAACGTTGTACATAAAATACAGATGATTGTTTGGGCATACCAAAGAGGAATTTAAGATGTGATAATGTTCATAATCTTCGATACGAAAACAAATTTGATTTGAGACCAGTTTTCACTGAGCCTAAACCACGATTTATGATTTCCATTTGGCTGATGGTTGTAGAAAAAATGAGGCAGTTTAGGAGAACTTTATACAAGAGGCGGTGATTTTAGGTAATGTTATTTTTTGTGGTTTATCGGTCTTGATATGGAGTTGTGTTTAATATATATATATATATATATATATATATATATATATATATATATATATATATATATATATATATATATATAACATATAAGAAGAGGTAGTAAAAGCTTTGCGGAAGATGAAAGCCGGCAAGGCAGCAAGTTTGGATGGTACTGCCGTGGAATTTATTAAAAAAGGGGGTGACTGTATTGTTGACTGGTTGGTAAGGTTATTTAATGTATGTATGACTCATGGTGAGGTGCCTGAGGATTGGGGGAATGCTTGCATAGTGCCATTGTACAAAGGCAAAGGGATAAGAGTGAGTGCTCAAATTACAGAGGTATAAGTTTATTGAGTATTCCTGGTAAATCATATGGGAGGGTATTGATTGAGAGGGTGAAGGCATGTACAGAGCATCAGATTGGGGAAGAGCAGTGTGGTTTCAGAAGTGGTAGAGGATGTGTGGATCAGGTGTTTGCTTTGAAGAATGTATGTGAGAAATACTTAGAAAAGCAAATGGATTTGTATGTAGCATTTATGGATCTGGAGAAGGCATATGATTGAGTTGATAGAGATGCTCTGTGGAAGGTATTAAGAATATATGGTGTGTGAGGCAAGTTGTTAGAAGCAGTGAAAAGTTTCTATCGAGGATGTAAGGCATGTGTACGTGTAGGAAGAGAGGAAAGTGATTGGTTCTCAGTGAATGTAGGTTTGCGGCAGGGGTGTGTGATGTCTCCATGGTTGTTTAATTTGTTTATGTATGGGGTTGTTAGGGAGGTGAATGCAAGAGTTTTGGAAAGAGGGGCAAGTATGAAGTCTGTTGTGGATGAGAGAGCTTGGGAAGTGAGTCAGTTGTTGTTCGCTGATGATACAGCGCTGGTGGCTGATTCATGTGAGAAACTGCAGAAGCTGGTGACTGAGTTTGGTAAAAAGTGTGAAAGGAGAAAGTTAAGAGTAAATGTGAATAAGAGCAAGGTTATTAGGTACAGTAGGGTTGAGGGTCAAGTCAATTGGGAGGTAAGTTTGAATGGAGAAAAACTGGAGGAAGTAAAGTGTTTTAGATATCTGGGAGTGGATCTGGCAACGGATGGAACCATGGAAGCGGAAGTGAATCATAGGGTAGGGGGAGGGGCGAAAATCCTGGGAGCCTTGAAGAATGTGTGGAAGTCGAGAACATTATCTCGGAAAGCAAAAATGGGTATGTTTGAAGGAATAGTGGTTCCAACAATGTTGTATGGTTGCGAGGCGTGGGCTATGGATAGAGTTGTGCGCAGAAGGGTGGATGTGCTGGAAATGAGATGTTTGAGGACAATGTGTGGTGTGAGGTGGTTTGATCGAGTAAGTAATGTAAGGGTAAGAGAGATGTGTGGAAATAAAAAGAGCGTGGTTGAGAGAGCAGAAGAGGGTGTTTTGAAATGGTTTGGGCACATGGAGAGAATGAGTGAGGAAAGATTGACAAAGAGGATATATGTGTCGGAGGTGGAGGGAACGAGGAGAAGTGGGAGACGAAATTGGAGGTGGAAAGATGGAGTGAAAAGATTTTGTGTGATCGGGGCCTGAACATACAGGAGGGTGAAAGGCGTGCAAGGAATAGAGTGAATTGCAACGATGTGGTATACCGGGGTCGACGTGCTGTCAATGGATTGAACCAGGGCATGTGAAGCGTCTGGGGTAAACCATGGAAAGTTTTGTGTGGCCAGGATGTAGAAAGGGAGCTGTAGTTTCGGTGCACTAACATGACCGCTAGAGGCAGTGAGAATGAATGTGGCCTTTGTTGTTTTTTCCTAGCGCAACCTCGCGAGCCCGCGGGGGGAGGGGGGTGCCATTTCATGTGTGACGGGGTGGCAACGAGTATGAATGAAGGCAGCAACTATGAACATGTATATGTGTATATATGTATATGTCTGCGTATATATGTGTGTGTATACGTTGAAATGTATGGGTATGTATATGTGCGTGTGTGGGCGTGTACGTGGGTGGGTCGGGCCACCCACGTATAATAATAATAAATAATAATAACTGAATGACAGTTATGAGCAAGGTCCTGGCGCGCGCAATGCCATACGACCCTGGCAACCATAGTGTAACTCATACAGGAACCCACACGACCTTTGAGAAGTACGGAACGCTCACTGCCACGAAAACAATTGACCACGATAACCAGAGCTTCAGAAACATGGCAACCACACATCACATCCACCACTACAACACTCAGCCATTATCCTCCTGTAATGTACGAGGAACATCAACGGGAATGATGATAATTCAACTTTGTCATGTTGAACTGAGTAATAATGCATATAAGAACATTGTTGAATTTTCTGTATATGCTAAACCAAACATGTTTCTATCATACTATGCATCATGCAATCTAAAAATGGTAACAAAATTACTATATCTTACCCCCTAAGGCAATTTGGTTTAGGTATGTAGATGATGTTCGTGTCTGGCCAACGAACGAAAATTTACAAATATTTCTCCTTTTACTTAACAATTTAATACCTATCAAAATTGCAATTTAGTACCTTCTATCAACTTTAATGTGGAAGTGAAAAAATAATTGTATGTTCCCATTTTTAGATTACATGATCCATAGCGTTGGAAACATGTATAACCTTAGCACACACAGAAAACCCACCAATGTTTGTTCTTATGTTTATCATTACTCAGCTCAACATGACAGAGTTAAACTATCATTATTCCAGTCGATGATCCTCTGGGCATTACGCATCTGCAGTACGGAATTTATTGATGATGAGTTTGAGAGAATAAATTATACTGGATCCAAGTTATGCTAGATCTTTCATTGATAACTCCCTTAAATTGGCACAGAAAACATTTTATAGTTAAACCCAAACCCCACCTTGATACCACGAATCTTTTGTTCTTCCTTTCAGTGATAATTTTACATTACTTCTCAGGTTGCTTAAATCCTTTAATGTATATGTAGCCTTCACAAATAACAATACTATCAAGAAAACCTTATCAACAACTCACCATAAAATTCTGCGGGATGTGTTTACAGAATCCCTTATAAAAGCTGTAATATGTTTCAAGTTGGGCAGACTGGTATGGATCTGACTTAAGTATCATAAATCTGGTATAAGAAAAGGACAAAAATCAAATGCTTTGTTTAATCATCTTAAAAATCATGACCATTGTACTGACTGGAGAAACGCTAATTCAGATATTAACTGTACCTCCTTCACCACGAGAAATATCAGTGAATCTTCCATTATCAAAAAACAAATTCGCAACATTAATGAAGTAAAGGTATAAAAAATACAAATTTTATGACAGGCATTGATGACAGGCCCGAACACCACCAACCCGAACACCACGGACGGTAACACTTGATTACCAATGGCGTCTTAGCTGAGTCTCTTCCTGGTATATCAACTGACCGTTCTACGTCTTCTATTTCATTCTTCTATCTCCCCTAACGATATGATCATTACAAGAAAGTGCACTTGGGAACTTATCGTGTTGTCATTTTCCTCGAGGTTATCAACATACATTAGATCATGCGCACCACTGTGACCTCTTGCAATATATATATATATATATATATATATATATTATCCCTGGGGATAGGGGAGAAAGAATACTTCCCACGTATTCCCTGTATGTCGTAGAAGGCGACTAAAAGGGGAGGGAGCGGGTGGCTGGAAATCCTCCCCTCTCGCTTTTTTTTTTTAATTTTCCAAAAGAGGGAACAGAGAAGGGGGCCAGGTGAGGATATTCCCTCAAAGGCCCAGTCTTCTGTTCTCAACGCTACCTCGCTAATGCGGGAAATGGCGAATAGTATAAAAATATATATATAATATATATATATATATATATATATATATATATATATATATATTATATATATATATATATATATATATATACAAAAAGGGGGTGACTCTGTTGATGACTGGTTGGTGAGGATATTCAATGTATGTATGACTCATGGTGAGGTGCCTGAGGGTTGGCGGAATGCGTGCATAGTGCCATTGTACAAAGGCAAAGGGGATAAGAGTGAGTGCTCAAATTACAGAGGTATAAGTTTGTTGAGTATTCCTGGTAAATTATATGGGAGGGTATTGATTGAGAGGGTTAAGGCATGTACAGAGCATCAGATTGGGGAAGAGGAGTGTGGTTTCAGAAGTGGTAGAGGATGTGTGGATCAGGTGTTTGCTTTGAAGAATGTATGTGAGAAATACTTAGAAAAGCAAATGGATTTGTACGTAGCATTTATGGATCTGGAGAAGACATATGATAGAGTTGATAAAGATGATCTGTGGAAGGTATTAAGAGTATATGCTGAGGGAGGCAAGTTGCTAGAAGCAGTGAAAAGTTTTTACCAAGGATGTAAGGCATGTGTACAAGTAGGAAGAGAGGAGAGCGATTGGTTCTCACTGAATGTCGGTTTGTGGCAGGGGTTGTTTAATTTGTTTATGGATGAGGCTGATAGGGAGGTGAATGCAAGAGTTTTGGAGAGAGGGGCAAGTATGCAGTCTGTTGTGGATGAGAGGGCTTAGGAAGTGAGTCAGTTGTTGTTCGCTGATGATACAGCGCTAGTGGCTTATTCGGGTGAGAAACTGCACAAGCTGGTGACTGAGTTTGGTAAAGTGTGTGAAAGAAGAATGCTGAGAGTAAATGTGAATAAGAGCAAGATTATTAGGTACAGCAGGGTTTAGGGACAAGTCAATTGGGAGGTAAGTTTGAATGGAGAAAAACTGGAGGAAAAGAAGTGTTTTTGATATCTGGGAGTGGATCTGGCAGCGGATGGAACCATGGAAGCGGAAGTGAGTCACAGGGTGGGGGAGGGGGCGAAAGTTCTGGGAGTGTTGAAAAATGTGTGGAAGGCGAGAACATTATCGCAGAAAGCAAAAATAGGTATGTTTGAAGGAATAGTGGTTCCAACAATGTTATATGGTTGCGAGGCGTGGGCTGAGGATAGGTCTGTGCGGAGGAGGGTGGATGTGTTGGAAACGAGATGTTTGAGGACAATATGTGGTATGAGGTGGTTTGATCGAGTAAGTAATGAAAGGGTAAGAGAGATGTGTGGTAATAAAAAGAGTGTGGTTGAGAGAGCAGAAGAGGGTGTATTTAAATGGTTTGGTCACATGGAGAGAATGAGTGAGGAAAGATTGACAAAGAGGATATATGTGTCAAAGGTGGTGGGAACGAGGGGAAGTGGGAGACCAAATTGGAGGTGAAAAAAAATTTTGAGCGATCGTGGCCTGAACATGCAGGAGGGTGAAAGGCGTGCAAGGAATATAGTGAATTGGATCGATGTGGTATACTGGGGTTGACGTGCTGTCAGTGGATTGAATCAGGGCATGTGAAGCGTCTGGGGTAAACCATGGAAGGTTGTGTGGGGCCTGGATGTGGAAAGGGAGCTGTGGTTTCGGGCATTATTGCATGACAGCTAGAGACTGAGTGTGAACGAATAGGGCCTTTGTTGTCTTTTCCTAGCGCTACCTCGCACACATGAGGGGGGAGGGGGATGGTATTCCATGTGTGGCGAGGTGGCGATGGGAATGAATAAAGGCAGTGTGAATTGTGTGCATGGGTATATATGTATGTGTCTGTGTGTGTATATATATGTGTACATTGAGATGTATAGGTATGTATATTTGCGTGTGTGGACGTGTATGTATATACATGTGTATGGGGGTGGGTTGGGCCATTTCTTTCTTCTGTTTCCTTGCGCTACCTCGCAAATGCGGGAGACAGCGACAAAGGAAAATACAATATATATATATAATATATATATATATATATATATATATATATATATATATATATATATAATCAATTCACATTTCTATCCACTTTTTGGGGAGGTGCAAGTCAGTGCGGCCATTAATGGAGCTGCACTGGAGGTGGCGGTTCGGTGTTGCCATCAAGAGAGTCAAGCAAATTACCTGGATTTGGCACCAAACATCAGCTGACAAGAGATGTGTGGCGCCCCGCCCGTCCACCTCCCACATCTAACAACATGGATGTAGCAAATTTAATACAAAACATCAAAAAAATAAAAAATAAAACAAATCTGGTAACCTTTAAGTACGACGTTTACGACTGGAGTACGATAGCTTGGCTTTTGACCTGATCAAGGTTACGTCATCGTACACAAGAGTAATATTGTCGTGCTCGATGGTAAAAAATATTGCGCTCAAGAGGTTAAGATGGGGAAGGCTACTACGTTATATTTAATGAACCAACTACACGTCAGCCATTAATTATTACCAATGGCTTTAAAATATGAAGCAGACACCAGTATGGTTCATCTCATCGGTCTGACACACGTACCAACAATTCTGGAATCTCACTGTATAGGTACAGATGTTCTGGAAACGTGTGCACGAGATATAAATAACAATGAACATGAAAGTAATGGTAATATACGAGACATTAAATGTTGGGAAAAGATTGCAGAACTGTACTCGGAAGCCACGGGTAAGAACCATGTTATTCTTATACTATTTCTACACAACGGATCGACGTATATATAACACACGATAAACAGGAAGATGAAAGTAAAGTTGCGAAAGAAAATCTCTAACGTTAAACAATATAAACAGACAAAATACAAGATGGAGCCCAAGGACTGCGGGAGGGTGTTGCCATCTCTCTCTCTCTCTCTCTCTCTCTCTCTCTCTCTCTCTCTCTCTCTCTCTCTCTCTCTCTCTCTCTCTCTCTCTCTCTCGTCATTCAGTCCCTCCTCATCTCACGCCATACTCCTCTCCCCCCTCCATCCTTCTCGCCGATCTTCCTCCTTTTCCTTCCCTGCTCTTACCCATACCCCTCTTCTCACCTCTTCCACTGAGGCACTCGGCTCCCCCGCCTCTCTTTTCCTTTTCAACCCTTCCTTCTCACTAGTTCCCCTTCCACACTCCCCAGTACCACCTCCTCCTCTTGCCATAGCCTCCCCACCCACCGTCCCTACCTCCCTCCCCGCTCTCCATCGATCCCCACCCACTCCCCCGTGGCCACGTACAATTCCTCCTTCATCCCCATCTTCCTCTCTGCTACCTCCTCATCACCCCTCATCATCACCCTCTTCCCACCTCACTCGCCCTTCCCTCATATCGACCCTCATGGCACCCCTCCCTCACTTCCCCCCGACCCACCTGCCCATTCTTCCACTCCTCACGTCCTCACGGCGCCCCCACCCACCCACCCCAGCAAGCACCACTCCTCCACCTTGCCTTCCTGGCGGCGGCGTCCCTGGCCCGAACCTCCTGACGGGCATCGTGTGGTGGGCGGGGCCGCCTTGCCTCCCACCCAGCACGTCCTTCACCCCCACCCACTCACCCACCCACCCACCGCTCCACTACACCCGGGTCAAACTGGTTACCCCTTCATAACCCCCTCCCACGTTCTACTCCACATCCCTTCCCTCCCCATCACACTCCACATAACCACCCCCTAACAACACCCCACATACGTCTCATATACAGGTACACACACAGTTCGTGTATTATACAATGTATATATAGTGTATTATACACGAAAGTGCACTTGGGAACTTATAGTGTTTCATTTTCCCCGTGGATTCATAGGAATATATATATATATATATATATAATATATATATATATATATATATATATATATATATATATATATATATATATATATATGATTGTGGTTTCGATGGACTGCACATGACAGCATAAGAATAGACGTGAGCGAATGAGGTCTGTCTTCCTCTGTTCCTGGCGCTGCCTTGTTAACGCAGAAAACGGCGGACAGGTATTATATATATATATATATATATATATAATATATATATATATATATATATATATATATATATATATATATATATATGTGTGTGTGTGTGTGTGTGTGTGTGTGTGTGTGTGTGTTATCAGACTCCTCCTCTTGTGGATACACTGCTAGTGAGGAGCAACACTTGGTGAGGCTGTATCACTAGTTAGTAGGGCTCCGACAAAGAACTCCTCACTCCAAAGGAGTTCACCTTTCCCTCCACCTGGAAGTAGCTCAACCTTGGGCAGCACGACCCCCTACACACAGATCCTGGGGTGAGTGTATCCTCCCTGTGGTCATCCTAAATAATAATGTACCACATTCGTTCATCGTACCAGTGCCTCATTCTGAAAGATTTCAGGTCCGGGACCCCTTTTCCCAGGGCCTCCTACAGCCCTCAGGCCGCTCTACACCCAGTTGCAGGGACAGGATGATTCCATGAACGTATGAAATTCTTCCACGAGACGACTCTACTTCGTCAACTGACAATGATACAACCTAGACAAATGTGACTTGACCCGCCGTGGAACCTCGAGCAAGCGGAGTCTATTAACACCTACACCTATCTATCTATCTATCAACCGATTCATCTATCTATCTACACACACACACACACACACACACAACACACACACACACACAAAGACTAGTTCGTCGTTCCCCGCGTTAGGGAGGTAGCGTCAGGAACAGAACGATTTCATTTGCTCACATGCACTAACTACCATGCATAATGTATCATGAAATCCCCCAGTCCATATATCCAAGCCCTAGAGACGGTTCCGTGGTTTCCCTACCACATCATATGCCCTGGTTAAGCCCACTGATGGTACATCGTCCCCTGTATTTCACACGGTTCCAATTCGCTCTATCCCGAGCATGTCTCTCGCCCTCTTGCATATATAGTTCCCGATAACTCTTTCACCCCATCCTCGCATTCACCTCTGCAGTGTCGTCAGCCACGACGTTACCATCTTCGTGAGTGGATGATGAAACCACACTCACAGCCCTGCACCTGACCACAGTTATTACTGCATTTACCAACTGACAGCAATGAAGCATGAACTCAACTGACCTCTCTCTAATCCTTAAGGAGAACAAACGTAACGAGCAAGGTGGCCATGCTCACACAGCTAACACAGTCGGAATGTTGACCCAACTGCCTTATAAACACAAAGGCATCCCCGGCAGCAGCCAGTCAAGCAGCCCCTGGCACAGAAACATATGTACGCAAACCACCACCTGAACATCTCCTGCCATGATACTCTAACTTGTGTAGGGGAGCTGGAGGCGGTGATGCCTCACCTGCCACCGTCTCCTCCAGCAGAAGCTCCGCGTGATCTCAACAACGCCCATCTTCTACCTCAGCTCCTACAGAACCTTGGCTTTGCTTCTCCACCCTGCTTCGACTTCCTCTCATCTGCACCGGCAGCAAAGCGACGAGACTCTGGTATCTCCCGGTCTCTTGATGCAGAAGCTATGGACTACCACACTACCTCTCCTGTCGCCGCCCCTTGAGACCCAGTCCGCCATCAACTCTCCTACATGACTCCTGCTAAGCATGCCTCCTACATCTTCCCTCACCATAATATTACCTCACCTGTGGCCAGTGTCATCTTGCCTTAGGCTAACATCCTCTCTGTGCCTTACTCAATAAAACGCTGCGTTGCCGCTCTGTTGTTACTTGTCTTCCTGTCGCCCTCAGTAAGTCACAACCACCAGGTGTAAATAATCATCATGTGGAAAAGATTTTGCTGTGAAAAAAAAAGTGACTGATGACTGGAATAAATGGTTTAAGTGCATGATTGGACGAGTGGAACTGGGCATCAAAGGGCATTACTGGATAATGTGCTGAGTGACAGGCATGCAAGGAAAGGCTTTGGATGTGGACGTACTCAGGAGGCCGACAGGTGGATGTATGATCACTCTTGGTGGAAGCGAATGTGAAAGTTTGAAGTGAAGTTTTAAGAAGAGGAAATGACGTACTTGGAAGAAGTGGTGAAGGTGAATGAGTTCAAGAAAGAAGCCTGAGTGCAGAGATAGCAAGATGGATTGAGTGAAAGGTGGCGTAAAGTTCGTTTATGAGAGAAGGTGGAGTGAAAGAGGAGTGGAAGGTATTCAAGGACACAGTGATTTTATGTGCAGGTGAAGTATGTAGCATGCAGAAGGGTGGAGATGGGCGTATGAGGAATGGTTATGAATGGAGGGATGAGAATGTCAAGTTGCTTGTGAAAGACCAGAGAGGCGTATGGACGGTATATACAGGGACGAAGTGTGAGTGATTGGGAGGTGTAAAATAAGAAGTAACAGGAGATCAAGAGAAAGATACATAAGGTTGAAGAAGAGGGTAGATGGTACGAGTCTCGATGAATTTTGGTGAGAATCAGAAAATGTTTTGCAAGGAGGTGAACAAGTGTGTGGTGAACACGTGAGCAAATGGGGCCAGAGACTGAGGAAAATGTGACACTGGTGGAGAAAAAAAAATGTTGACAAAGTGATGGCATGAGCATTCTGAAGGACTGTGGAATGTGTTAGGTAACAGAGAGGCAGATGTGGGGTCTGAGACGAAATGGCAGGAGTAGTGAACGAGTTCAGGCAATGGCTCCGAGACTGGAGAGGAAGTAGAGAAAATCATGCGCAAAATGAAGTGTCAAACATGCTGAAGTGGATGGAGTGCAGTCGAGTTTCTCAAGAAGAGGAACCGACGATATTGTTGATTGGCCAGTAATGCCATTCCTCGTTTGTATGGCCGGCCCGAGGTGCGGTGGCTGAGGACTGGCAAGAGAAGAAAAGTAAATACTGGAATTACTGAGGCATACGTCTGGCGACAAGCGTACCTGGTACGATGTCTGGTACAATGGTCATGGAGAGGGTGGTAGTTGACACACTTGAGATACGTTGTGTGGCTTCATGACCAGTAAAGGATTTGCTCTTATGAATTAATGAGAAATACTTGAAGAAAGAGTGGATTGTATGTGGCATCTACGGATCCGCAACATGCGTAAAATAAGCTAGACAAAGAAGCCTTGTGTAGCGTGCTATGCATTTCGGGGTAATTGAAAGTCACTAAACGCACCGAGGTTTTACCAAGAGAGTAAAGTAAGCTTACGCGTCAGATACCATGGAACACCTACAGAATGTACGCGTCAGACACCATGGAACACCTACAGAATGTACGCGTTAGACACCATGGAACACCTACAGAATGTACGCGTCAGACACCATGGAACACCTACAGAATGTACGCGTCAGACACCATGGAACACCTACAGAATGGAAGTTTAAAGATGAGACTTGTTCATCTGGTCTTAATGCTACCACCACCGCCCTAACCCCATATATATATATATATTATAGGAAACGATCACAATTTTGCGCGTGATCAAGATATTCCCTATGAGTCCACGGGAAAAATGAAACACGAAAAGTTCCCATTTTCCCCGTGGACTCATAGGGAATATTTATATATATAATATATTATATATATATATATTATATATTATAAAATATAAATAATTTTATTAAATAACCCGGGGATAGGGGATTAAGAATACTTCCCACGTTCCCTCGTGTCTAAAGGCGACTAAAAGGGAGGGAGCGGGGGGCTGAAATCCTCCCCTCTCGTTTTTTTTTAAATTTCCAAAAGAAGAACAGAGGGGGCCAGGTGAGGATATTCCAACAAAGGCCTTCCTCTGTTCTTATCGCTTACCTTTGCTGAACGGGGGAAAATGCGAAGTTTAAATATATATATATTAATATATAATATAATAATATTATATATAAATATTATATTATATATATATTAAAATTTTTTTTTTTTTTTTTTTTTTTTTTTTTTTATACTTTGTCCTGTCTCCCGGTTCGAGGTAGCGCAGGAAACAGCGAAAGAAATGGCCCAACCCCCCAACACAGAATACATCCCACCAAAATAACATACCTACAACTTTTCCAGGGCCCCCAGCCCCTTAAAACGCCCCCAATTCCACACAAGAACCCCTTTTTACCATCGCTCCAATACTCATTCCTTGCCCCCCCTTTTCCCCCCTGCTGTTCGGGCCCCCGATCACACAAAATCCTTTTCACCCATCTTTCCACCCCAAATTTTGGTCCCCCTTCTCTCGTTCCCCCACCTCCGACACATATATCCTCTTGGGCAATCTTTCCCACTCATTCTCTCCATGACCCAAACCATTTAAAAAAACACCCTCTTCTCCTCTCAACCACGCTTTTTTTATTTCCACACATCTCTCTTACCCTTACTTTTACTTACTCGATCAAACCACCTCACCCCACACATTGTCCCAAATATCCATTTCCAGCACTCCACCCTCCTACGCACAACTCTATCCATACCCACGCCTCGCAACCATACAACTTGTTGGAACTACACCTTCAAACATACCCATTTTGTTTTCCCGGGATAATTTTCGACTTCCACACATTTTTAAAGGGCTCCCAAAATTTTCGCCCCTCCCCCCCCCATATCCATTTCCCCGTTTCCGGGTTTCCATCCGCTGACAGATCCACTCCCAGATATCTAAAACACTTCACTTCCTCCAGCCTCTCACCATATATTATCCCGGGGGATAGGGGATTAAGAATACTTCCCACGTATTCCCTGCGTGTCGTAGAAGGCGACTAAAAGGGAAGGGAGCGGGGGGCTGGAAATCCTTCCCTCTCGTTTTTAGTTTTCCTAAAGAAGGAACAGAGGAGGGGGCCAAGTAAGGACATTCCCTCAAAGACCCCTTCCTCTGATCTCCGGGTTCCTGAAGCTTGAAGGCTGCGCAACAGTCAGTAGCAGGGACAAGATGGACTCCTCTGAAGCGAGAAGTTCTTTGACGAGACGGTCTCGTCAACTGACACATGAAGCACTGCCCACGGTGTGTTCCATCTGTCCACCAACTGTCCCCTCCCCAGCCCTCCTACTGTCCCCTCCCCAGCCATCCAACTGTCCCCTTCCCAGCCCTCCTACTGTCCCCTCCTCTCTCCTCCTACTGTCCCCTCCCCTCCCCTCCTACTGTCCCCCCCTTTTCCTCTTTCCCTGCCCACCAACTGTCCCCCTCCCTAACCCTCCTTCTGTCCCACATCCCAGCCCTGATGAGTCCCCATCCTCTGTCCTCAAACCGTGTCCCCTGCCCTGCCGTTCCCCTCCCTTGTCCTCCTATTGTCCCCCTCCGTAGACCTTCCAGTGTCCTCTTCCCCTCCCCTCCTACTGTTCCTCTCCCCTGCCTCCTGTGCCTCACCCAAACCCTCTTACTTTTCCCCTCTGCTCCTGCACCTCTCCCCAGCCCTCCTACCATACCCCTCCCCTGGGTCCCTACTGTCCTCTCCCTTGTCCAACTACTGTCCCCTCCCCTTTTCCCTATTGGTCCCTCCCCTGCTCCCTACTCAACCCCTCCCCAGTCCTCCTCATGATCCCCTTCCTTACCCTCCTCCAGCTCCCTTGCCTTCCTCCCTGCAGTTTCCGTCCTTGCAATCCAACTGTCCCACTTCCCTTTCCCCTTACTGTTACCCCTCCTTCTATTCCATCTTCCTACCCTCCTACCGCTCCCCTTCCCATCTCCTCCTCCTACTGTTGCCCCCCCCCCCCACCCTTCCACCATCCCTCCCTTCCTCTTACCCAACACCGACCGTCCTTTCCCTCTTCCCTTCACCCGTCCCCAGCTACGCCCCTACCATATTCACCCTCCCCTCACCCCCCCTCCACCCTCCATTGTCCTCCCCCCCCCCCCCCCAGGGGCCCCCGGGGGGGGGGCCCGCCGGGCCCCCCACCCCCTCCTCAATAACACTACGTCACTTTAAATCTCGTCTTTACACTCAAAACATGGCCAACACCTGCCCAACCTTACACCACCGACCAACACCCGCCAAACTTACAAAACTGACCAACAACTGCAACAACCCACAACACTAACCCAAAACTGCACACAACCCTTAACAATGTCCAACACTTCACACAACATTACAACATTGAAAAACACCTGCACACAACCCTTTCACCATGACCAACAACTGCCCAAACCTTACAACACTAACCAACACCCGCAACAACCTTACAACACAAAACCCAAAACCTGCACACAACCTTACAAATGCCAACAACTGCACCCCAACCTTACAACCCCTTTAAACCAAACCCCCCTGCACACAACCCCTTTCAACACTGTCCCAAAACTTGCACACAAAATTAAACCTTGAACAACACCTGCACACAACCTTACCCACTGAACCCAAAACCCCGCACACAACCTTTCAACACCCGTCCAAAAACTTGCCCAAAAAAACTTTACAACATTGAACAACACCTGCACCAAACCCTTTCAACACTGACCAACAACTGCAACAACCTTTTCAACACTGACCCCAAAAACCCGCACACAAACCCTTTCACCACTGACCAAAAACCCTGCACACAACCTTACACCACTGACCAACACCTGCACACAACCTTACACCATGACCAAAAACTGCACACAACCTTACACCACTGACCCAAAAAACCTGCACACAAAACCCTTAAAAAACTGACCAACACCTTTCACACAACTTTACAACATTGAACAACACCGCACACAACCTTACAACACTGACCAACAACTGCACACAACCTTACAACACTGACCAACACCTGCACACAACCTTACACCACTGACCAACACCTGCACACAACCTTACAACACTGACCAACACCTGCACACAACCTTACACCACCGACCAACACCTGCACACAACCTTACACCACTGACCAACACCTGCACACAACCTTACACCACTGACCAACACCTGCACACAACCTTACACCACTGACCAACACCTGTACACAACCTTACAAAACTGAACAACACCTGCAAACAGCCCTACATCACTGACAAACACCTGCACACAACCCTGTAACACGGACGAACACCTGCACACAACCCTACAACAGTGACCAACACCTGCACACGACCCTATAACACTGACGAACACAAGCACACAAACCAACAACACTGACGAACACCTACACACAAACCTATAACTCCAACAAAGATCTGCAGCACACAAGTACAACCCTCAATGATCCTAGAACCTTCGCCCCCTCACCCACCCTATGACTCACTTTAACTCCCATAGTTCCATTCGTTGCCATGATCTTCCCAAGTATCTTATACAACTCAATGCCTCCAACACCTGCATAACTATTATCATTATCATTACTATTATTATTATTACTACTATTATTATTATCATTATTATTATTATCATTATTATTATAATTATTATTATTATTATTATTATTATTATTATTATTATTATTATCATTATTATCATCATTATCATTATCATTATCATCATTACTATTATCATCACTATTATCATTATATCATTAATATTATCATCAACATCAATTTTACAATCATCATCACTATTATGGAGTAAAAGAGGCTTTAAGTGATTGCAACGTGAACATCCAGGTGGGTGAGAAGCGAGCGTGGGATAGAGTGAATTGGAGCGATGTGGTATACAGGGGGCGACGTGTTGTTAATGAGGTGAACCAAGGCATATGAAGTGGTCAGAGTGAACCACAGAATGGTCCCTGAGGCTTGGCTGTGGAGGTAACGCTCTGGTTTTGGCACATTTACTCATGAAAGCTAGTGAGTGAGTAGGCGTCAGCGCATGAGACCATTCTTTCGTCGGCACTTGGCGCTATCTCACTCAAGCGAGAAACGGCGAGCAAGTGTGGAAAACATTTTCTTCTTTATTATCATTATCATTAGTTATCATTATTTTATTATTATTATTATTATTATTATTATTATTATGATTATTATTATCATCATCATTATTACCGTGGCGTTTCATGGGGCTCCTGCACCTTCTAGGTTGCACTGGGAGAGGAAGCACGGTAAGGTGGGCTCCTTTGGGGTGGCAGCGTTTTCAACAACTCCATCTCATGCGAATACATGATCATACAACCTCAGCGAAGGTGAGTTCTTGCTCGCACGCGGAGTCCGGGAACACATACGTCCAGGGCCTCCTACAGCTACAAGGCTGAGCTTCAATCAGCAGCAGGGACAGGATGGACCTTCGTGAATCGAGAAGTTCTCTGAAGACACTGTGCTGTGTTTCCTCATCTAACGATGGTAGAACCCAGTCGAAGGCGACTTTTTTTTCTTTCTTTTACTCACGGTGTTGCCTTAAGCTGGCGGAGTTCGGTAACACCCACCTAACCTAACTTGACCACGCTGTCTGCTACACCATCACGTCCTGAGCCGCTTCAAACTCCATGCCAGACATAAATAATTCTTCAATGGGAAGAAAACACAAGAGTTCTCTTCCAATGCAGGAATCACCACAGGGGGTCTGTTTATGAAGGCCGGAGAGCCATGCA
The DNA here is from genome assembly GCF_036320965.1 of Panulirus ornatus. Lineage (NCBI taxonomy): Eukaryota > Metazoa > Arthropoda > Malacostraca > Decapoda > Palinuridae > Panulirus > Panulirus ornatus. Next base: position 6,666,407 of record NC_092260.1, read on the forward strand.
CCCGGCCTCACCCTCTCCCAGAGCTGCTCCTGAAGAAGGGACTTTCGATCTCAATTAAGTCTCCCTCCGGTAATGTGGCTGCAGGAGGCCGCTACGTTACCGCTTGTTATAAACAACAACCATGCAATCACCAACAGCAGGAGGGAGGTCCATCACCAGTATACCACCACACTCGTTCTCCACACACTCGACCATGACCTGAAGACCCTTGGGTGTTCAAGAGCCTTTGCTGACCCTTTACCATCAGGTCGTAACGCCGTGTTCAAGGGTCGTCTCGTTGAGCCATACGGTAGTCCCACCCTCCTGTACAGGTTCTGGGCGAAGAGAGAAACAAGACAGCACTCAGGGGGATTGTCGCGGGTGGTTGAGGCTGGGTACCACTGCCGCATGATGCCGGGCCGGGGGTGTAGACACCTGCCACTCCAGGATAGACCAGCACTCACCTCAGTTCATGAAACACACCACTGGTACACTTTCGGCGGCGTCGTACATACACAATCTTACTACGCATCTCGTGGTAACCTACACACGCTTCATTTCATCCGTCAACACGACCCGAGCAGGTATATTCCCATTATCTAGTTTGTCATAACTTCAAAATTACTGATAAACACACAGCGCACACCCGCATCCCTCCACACACCTGACAGAGATGGACCCATTGCCCCTAGCTGCTCACCCACACCAACCTACAGACCAGTCATCATGATCCTCAAATACTGTTGGCTGTCACGATCCACGCACTGCCACACTGTGCCACACAAGACAATATCGCCTCACCTTCCACGTCAGTGTGTACTGGAAACGTGGGTGGGGAGGGAGTACGTCTAGTGCGTGGTGTGGGAAAGGCGTAGAGTGAGGGTGGGTGGTTGGCGCACACGGCCTGCACCAGCCCCCCACCACCAACCACACTGTCTTCCAACACAACAACTGAGCCAGCAGGCTTCAGGCTCCCGTTTTCTGTGTGCCAGCCAGTAAGGTGGGATCAGGGGAGGTAGGGGAGGACCAAGAATAATGACCGTCACTGTAATACACTGGCATAACACCTGCACTCACCTATGGCCGCACACACACACACACACACACACACACACACACACGATACTCTACCACTGACCACGCCTCAACACCACAACCTCGCCCGCCAACGGGCAAAGAATGCCTATATCATTACATAACTCTACTGCCATAATGATAGTAACCGGGAGAGAGATCTTCCTATAATGAAGGACTGAAGATTTCTAAAAGTGTGGAGGTGTCATGACAACTGTGGTGACCTGCAGGGAATGTTGCTAGTTCAAGGTCACGCCGCAGCTGCTCGGTTCGCCACCAACTTCTGCTCAAACTAAACCCATGGGTGAAGGGCGCGTCCCACTGGGCCGGGGGTCATCAGGGCAGAAAAGATCACGGCTCAGTCTATGTCAATCACATGAGGCTCTTCACACGTCCTCTGGGGCGAGAACACCTTGCTAGCAACACCACACCATATGTGGCTAGGAGGAACCCAAGGTGTCTAGGTCCCCTTGTAAAGAGAATGCAATCCTGCTGATTACTTTTTCCCCTCACGATCTGTGCATCATCTGCAAACATATTCTGGCTCGTCATTCACACACATCATGTAGAGCAATGATGGACACACCAGCTGACCCACACAGACTCAAACCCATACATCTCTACACTCTCAAGTGGTAGGTACCCACATCCTACACACCACAACCTTCTCACTACTTGTCCCACTACACTGTTGGTGGTGGCAGGTCGCAAGCCAAAGAGACCATCGCATCGGTAAGACTAGTAACATCTCGTCATGTGGTTCTCGGACGTGGGCAGCAAATGCCTAGTGGGTTTTCCTGGCCCTCGAAGGAGGTGAACAACGCTACGAACCCACCACATCTGTCTGTTACCACCCTGCAACTACTGCTTTCTTTTTTTTTAAGACTCTGTAAACAAGAGAATAATCATAAAGTTCAGTTAACAGCCATTCCAACAGAGAATAGTTTTAAACTCTCCTTCATAACTGCTCCACTTCCAATGATATAATGCGAGCCACACAGATATACAATGTAAAGCGAACATCAACAGACCATCGGGTCCCTTCCTGTTAATATCCTCAGTCCACAGAAAACAGACCAACTTGATATAAAGTATTGTTCACGTAGAGCGATGTAGGACCCAGCGTCTACGCGATGTAGGACCCAGCGTCTACGTGATGTAGGACCCAGCGTCTACGCGATGTAGGACCCAGCGTCTACGTGATGTAGGACCCAGCGTCTACGTGATGTAGGACCCAGCGTCTACGTGATGTAGGACCCAGCGTCTACGCGATGTAGGACCCAGCGTCTACGTGATGTAGGGCCCAGCGTCTACGTGATGTAGGACCCAGCGTCTACGTGATGTAGGACCCAGCGTCTACGTGATGTAGGACCCAGCGTCTACGTGATGTAGGACCCAGCGTCTACGCGATGTAGGACCCAGCGTCTACGTGATGTAGGACCCAGCGTCTACGCGATGTAGGACCCAGCGTCTACGTGATGTAGGACCCAGCGTCTACGTGATGTAGGACCCAGCGTCTACGTGATGTAGGACCCAGCATCTACGTGATGTAGGACACAGCGTTTACGTGATGTAGGACCCAGCGTCTACGTGATGTAGGACCCAGCATCTACGTGATGTAGGACCCAGCTTCTACGCGATGTAGGACCCAGCGTCTACGCGATGGAGGACCCAGTGTCTACGCGATGTAGGACCCAGCGTCTACGTGATGTAGGACCCAACGTCTACGCGATGTAGGACCCAGCGTCTACCCAGCGTCTACGTGATGTAGGACCCAGCGTCTACGTGATGTAGGACCCAACGTCTACGCGATGTAGGACCCAGCGTCTACGTGATGTAGGACCCAGCGTTCTGGACAGGGTAACGTGATCATATGAGAATCACTTGACGGTAATTTGGTCTGGGTTTAGCCGTGTGCAATAAGCAAGTGGCGGATCATGTGATACACAGCTGCTTCCTCACGTGGCTCACACGAACTGCCCTACGAGACATACGGGCCTCAGTGGTACAGCGGTAGGCACTACCGGCACGCACGCATGCACGGGCTGCCTGGGATCAAACCCACATAGGTTAGAATCCTGGATGCGGCAGCCGGTCCACGGTCCACCACAAGGGGATGGTCGATAACATAGGTACCTGGCTCAGGTTAGGGTGTGCCCAAATACATAATGGAGATAAGAGAGAATACTTCTATATCCCGTTATACACAAACGGTAATGATAGTAATAATAAAAAAAATCAAAAACACACAAACACACTCACAAGTTACACAAAATACACACAAACACACGCACACACACACACACACACACACACACAAAACACACACACACAACACACACACACACAACACACACACACACACACACACATACACATACACACACACACACACACGTATATGGTTCCCTAACAGACCATACAAAAGCTGTTCGTCCACACTGCATAACGAGGCTCTCCCACACACGGTACACAGGACAGCCCCCCCACACACACACTATAGAGGAGCCACCTCCCTCACCCCACACTAGAGGAGCCACCTCCCTCACCCCACACTAACTAACCTGCCAAACTTTAACCTGGGAACAATGGATGTCCGCATGACTGACATGTCCAGCCCTCCACCACCACTACTATAGAGGAACTGCCCCACCATGTACAGACGCTGCCCCACCATGTACAGACGCTGCCCCACCATGTACAGAGGCTGCCCCACCATGTACAGACGCTGCCCCACCATGTACAGACGCTGCCCCACCATGTACAGACGCTGCCCCACCATGTACAGACGCTGCACTACCAAGTACAGAGCTGCCCCACCATGTACAGAGGCTGCCCCACCATGTACAGACGCTGCCCCACCATGTACAGAGGCTGCCCCACCATGTACAGACGCTGCCCCACCATGTACAGACGCTGCCCCACCATGTACAGACGCTGCCCCACCATGTACAGAGGCTGCCCCACCATGTACAGAGGCTGCCCCACCATGTACAGACGCTGCCCCACCATGTGCAGACGCGGCCCCACCATGTACAGAGGCTGCCCCACCATGTACAGAGGCTGCCCCACCATGTACAGAGGCTGCCCCACCATGTACAGACGCGGCCCCACCATGTACAGACGCTGCCCCACCATGTACAGACGCTGCCCCACCATGTACAGACGCTGCCACACCATGTACAGAGCCGCACTACCAAGTACAGAGCTGCCCTACCATGTAAGAGGCTGCCACACCATGTACAGAGCTGCACTACCAAGTACAGAGCTGCCCCACCATGTACAGAGCAGCAAAACCATGTACAAAGGCCGTAGCACCATGTACAGAGCCTGCATCAGAACTAATGATGGAATTCAAAGTACTCAAAAAGTACTATGGGTGTTGCTTTATATTACATATATAATAATGTGATCACTACCTCTAGGACGTCCCCCCTCCCCACACCAGTCACTGGAGGTTTGTATGTTCTATGAAGGTGCGCGTTCCTATACACTTTGTTCGTATATATATATATATATATATATATATATATATATATATATATATATATATATATATATATATATATATATATATTATTTATTTTGTTTTGTCGCTGTCTCCCGTGTTAGCGAGGTAGAGCAAGGAAACAGACGAAAAAATGCCCCAACCCACCCACATACACATGTATATACATACACGTCTACACACGCAAATACACATACCTATACACTCAACGTATACATATATATACACATGTACATAATTCATACTGTCTGCCTTTATTCATTCCTATCGCCACCCCGCCACACACGAAATAACAACCCCCTCCCACCTCATGTGTGCGAAGTAGCGCTAGGAAAAGACAACAAAGGCCCCATTCGTTCACACTCAGTCTCTAGCTGTTATGTAATAATGCACCGAAACCACAGCTCCCTTTCCACATCCAGGCTCCACAGAACTTTCCATGGTTTACCCCAGACGCTTCACATGCACGTCGACCCCGGTATACCATATCGTTCCAATTCACTCTATTCCTTGCACGCCTTTCACCCTCCTGCACGTTCAGGCCCCAATCACTCAAAATCTTTTTCACTCCATCTTTCCACCTCCAATTTGGTCTCCCTCTTCTCCTCGTTCCCTCCACCTCCGACACATATATCCTCTTGGTCAATCTTTCCTCACTCATTCTCTCCATGTGCCCAAACCACTTCAAAACACCCTCTTCTGCTCTCTCAACCACGCTCTTTTTATTTCCACACATCTCTCTTACCCTTACGTTACTCACTCGATCAAACCACCTCACACCACACATTGTCCTCAAACATCTCATTTCCAGCACATCCATCCTCCTGCGCACAACTCTATCCATAGCCCACGCCTCGCAACCATACAACATTGTTGGAACCACTATTCCTTCAAACATACCCATTTTTGCTTTCCGAGATAATGTTCTCGACTTCCACACATTCTTCAAGGCCCCAGAATTTTCGCCCCCTCCCCCACCCTATGATCCACTTCCGCTTCCATGGTTCCATTCGCTGCCAGATCCACCCCCAGATATCTAAAACACTTCACTTCCTCCAGTTTTTCTCCATTCAAACTCACCTCCCAATTGACTTGACCCTCAACCCTACTGTACCTAATAACCTTGCTCTTATTCACATTTACTCTCAACTTTCTTCTTTCACACACTTTACCAAACTCAGTCACCAGTTTCTGCAGTTTCTCACATGAATCAGCAACCAGCGCTGTATCATCAGCGAACAACAACTAACTCACTTCCCAAGCTCTCTCATCCCCAACAGACTTCATACTTGCCCCTCTTTCCAAAACTCTTGCATTCACCTCCCTAACAACCCCATCCATAAACAAATCAAACAACCATGGAGACATCACACACCCCTGCCGCAAACCAACATTCACTGAGAACCAATCACTTTCCTCTCTTCCTACACGTACACATGCCTTACATCCTCGATAAAAACTTTTCACTGCTTCTAACAACTTGCCTCCTACACCATATATTCTTAATACCTTCCACAGAGCATCTCTAACAACTCTATCATATGCCTTCTCCAGATCCATAAATGCTACATACAAATCCATTAGCTTTTCTAAGTATTTCTCACATACATTCTTCAAAGCAAACACTTGATCCACACATCCTCTACCACTTCTGAAACCACACTGCTCTTCCCCAATCTGATGCTCTGTACATGCCTTCACCCTCTCAATCAATACCCTCCCATACAATTTCCCAGGAATATTCAACAAACTTATGCCTCTGTAATTTGAGCACTCACTCTTATCCCCTTTGCCTTTGTACAATGGCACTATGCAAGCATATACAATGAGTAGGGTGGAGCACTTTCACAAGGCACCAACCCAAATGTCAGTAGATGTCACAAAAACCTTGGCTCTCCCTAACTGTCCCATGTAAACCAGAATATCCCCTCAACATATTCATCAACTGTAGCTCTGAATATCCGCTGTGGCCCTATTTGCCCCTTGCAGCCCTGAATATCCGCTGTGGCCCTATTTGTCATCTGCAGCCCTGAATATCGCTTGTAGCCCTATTTGTGCCCTGCAGGTGTGACAGGAAGAACAATGATATTCCTTGTCTGGTTGTGGATACATGTCGACCATCACGGTGAACAATCACAATCGAGAGAGAGAGAGAGAGAGAGAGAGAGAGAGAGAGAGAGAGAGAGAGAGAGAGAGAGAGAGAGACTGGAACACAGACTCGCTCCTACCGTGTACCAGCTGTTACTGGGGGGGGCGCCCGCCACCCCCTTGACCAAGACACATCATGAGATCCTGCCGGAGGTGGGAGCCGGAGGTCACCAGCAGAGAAAGAAGGGGTCAGAGTTCACACAACACAGGGCAAGACGGCACAACGGGTTCCGTGACGTACATCCTGTCGTGCCTGCCTGATGCTGCTCCTGCAGACGTAACTCTCAGATGGGTTGCGACGGTATTACCCTTGGTTACGATGGCCCCTGGCCCTCAGGTCAGGTCAAAAGTCCCTAAGACATCATACCGAAGGATCGTACCGTCGCATATAACGGTCGTATCGTTGTGTTCAAAGGTCGTACCGTCGTGTATAACAGTCGCACTAACCGTTGTGTTCAACGGTCACATGTACCGTCGTGTTCAACGGTTGCATGTACCGTCGTGTTCAACGGTCGCACGTACCGTTGTGTTCAACGGTCGCACGTACCGTTGTGTTCAACGGTCACATGTACCGCCGTGTTCAACGGTCGCACGTACCTTCGTGTTCAACGGTCGCACGTACAGTCGTGTTCAATGGTCGCATGTACCGTCGTGTTCAACGGTCTCACGTACCGTTGCGTTCAACGGTCACATGTACCGTCGTGTTCAACGGTCGCACGTACCGTTGTGTTCAACGGTCGCACGTACCGTTGTGTTCAACGGTCGCACGTACCTTCGTGTTCAACGGTCACACGTGCCGTCGTGTTCAATGGTCACACGTACCGTCGTGTTCAACGGTCGCACGTACCGTCGTGTTCAACGGTCGCACGTACCGTTGTGTTCAACGGTCGCACGTACCGTCGTGTTCAACGGTCCCAGGTACCTTCGTGTTCAACGGCCACACGTACCGTCGTGTTCAATGGTCGCACGTACCGTCATGTTCAACGGTCGTATGTACCGTCGTGTTCAACGGTCGCACGTACCCTCATGTTCAACGGTCACACGTACCGTCGTGTTCAACGGTCGCACGTACCTTCATGTTCAACGGTCACACGTACCGTCGTGTTCAACGGTCGCATGTACCGTCGTGTTCAACGGTCGCATGTACCGTCGTGTTCAACGGTCGCATGTACCGTCGTGTTCAACGGTCGCACGTACCGTTGTGTTCAACGGTCGCACGTACCGTTGTGTTCAACAGTCACACGTACCGTTGTGTTCAACGGTCGTACGTATCGTCGTGTTCAATGGTCACACGTACCGTTGTGTTCAACGGTCGCACGTACCGTCGTGTTCAACGGTCGTGCATGAGGCACGTGTCTGAGCTGCAGGTCCTGGACACGTGTGGCAGTTGGTCGACCATCCACGCTGGTGTGTCCCTCCAGCTGAGGCCGAGTCGGTAAAGCAGGTTAGTAACAGGTTACCAAGCTGAGCGAACTTAATTCCATTTCATTTAACAACCCACCAAATGATGGTATCATGTTACCAAGACACACACACACACACACACACACACACACACACTGGACACACGAGGGTGACGGAGGGCATCATGTGAACACAGGCCAGATCTGCTGCACGAACTTGGAGGACAAACCACTACACGTTATCCAGTAGTGACAGTACACACCTATGATGATGAGTGGACACATCAGCATCTTGTGATCACAACCACCACTCCACCTCCTCCAACACAACTGGCCAGCACAACAAACGAACACAACACACCACAAATGTCTCACCTCACGTCCACGACTTCACAGTAATCTGCGTCTCCTTAGCTACACTGAGTTTGTAGGTTACTCTCTCTCTCTCTCTCTCTCTCTCTCTCTCTCTCTCTCTCTCTCTCTCTCTCTCTCTCTCTCTCTCTCTCTCAATCATCTGTATGTATCCTTAACGTTTACCACCACAGATCTGTCAGGTTCTCGTATCTTCCACTATCACAACCACTCTCGAAGGGACCTAATGATACATCGCTGTTTGAATACCTTTATATTTTGCACGTGTGTAACACCGAGTTACGGGCAGCTACACACAACACGACGCACGTCTAACTTCTGAACTGAATTATGACGTACAGACGACTGGAGGTCGTGCATTCTAGATTCAAGGATGTTTCACAAGACGATGACAATAATAAAACGATTTCCACAGCTCTGGTATACAGTGAGATACGTCCACGACACAGTCTGGACACACACACTGTTACACGACAACATTATCATCAAGTATTTGTCACAACTGATGTCGACAAATAAAAGGGACGGGTGTCTTAGACCTTGTATTATTAAGTCATTTTCTGGCGTGTTTTAATGGCCATAAACATTAGACTACGATGGTTTGGCAGGTCTTCTACCCCCACAGCTGGGTCTGGCACCTTACCTTACCTTACGTATACCTTACGATGGTTTGGGAGGTCTTCTACCCCCACAGCTGGGTCTGGCACCTTACCTTGCCTACGTATACCTTACGATGGTTTGGCAGGTCTTCTACCTCCAGAGCTAGGTCTGGCACCTTACCTTACGTACACCTAACGATGGTTTGGGAGGTCTTCTACCCCCACAGCTGGGTCTGGCACCTTACCTTACCTTACGTACACCTTATGATGGTTTGGGAGGTCTTCTACCCCAACACATGGGTCTGGCACCTTACCTTACGTATACCTTACGATGTCTCCGGTACACTTAGCAGGCACTTGTCCAGATCCTTTCAAAAGATCTGCACTGAACCAGTCCACAGTTTCCCATGGTTGCAGGTAATGCATTATATAATTCTGGGCCCTGGATGCTTAAACTGTTTTCATACACCACTTACAACTTTGATCTTAATGAACAATTCTACAGTCAACCATGCCTGTCCAGCCAGCAGCAGGGGACTGTCTTCGAGTGGACAGACTGGGAAGCACACACTCCAGGATGCAGCACAAGTCGATCACCTCACGCTGGCTCCGTCTTGTGGTCTAACATGTAAACCTTCGACACTCAGAGTCGTTCTCTCTTGTTATGGTTTACAAGAGGTTCAGGTGAGGGCCATGAAAGGTGTCTGAACGCTTTCGCAATGCCGCCCACCTGGGAGCAAGGGTTCTAGCACTCTCGGGAGAGTATAGATACCTTGAACTGTGTCATCGTAGCTGCCATCCTTTTTGAGGAGGCACCTGTTGTTCTATTGTGTTCGCTCGCTCAAGCTAAGGTCATCAGATATCTGGCGTTCAAGATGTTTTTCTTTCCCTTACGTTGCTATCTGTCTACAGTCTTTCGTAGTTTTTCATATTGCTTCGTTTCCACCCATAAAGGAGAGGCTGAAACTTTGCTCCACTGAAGACCATATGATTAAACACCTCGTGGTGGCCTGGTGGGGTCTATGAGGGTCTTCGACCCCCTACAGCCCCAGGTTGCTGGGTTGGGTCGTTGGTCGACCAAGCTGTTGAATGCTGCAGCCCGCAGACCAGACCAACCCAGAAGAAAGTTTGATTTATGTTTGTTTACACCGCGTCAGAACATACCTCTGCTAATGATCATTTCCCAAACTTATTTTGGTTCCGTCTGTAAACAACATGAAACTGGTTTACGTATGAGTCTGTCTTACATGTGACACTGAGAAACAGTGAACATCCAAGAACATGAACTGTAAATCCATCTTTCCAATTTTCCAGTTAAGAACCTATAGATCTATCTTCCAATTCCATTTACTTCTATTTCATGCATTTTCTGGCC
>NC_092260.1:6681864-6714364 GCF_036320965.1 Panulirus ornatus
GTGTCATCATTCATCTCGTGCCTTCCATACGTGCACGTGTTCTCGTCTGGTCTCACAGGCTCCGTGCTTCTCGTGGCCCCTCACGTGCACTGCACGTGTTTCCACAGGTCTGCTCTCCTTCACCGAACGAGCTGACATTTGGTCTTAGGTCTGCAGCTCGATCCTCCATCCTGCTGTGAAGCGACCACCTTGCTCACCTCACATGGAACCATGAACATTACGTGAGTCTCACAGGCAGAGTAAGTGGGTCTGGTGTCTGCTGAAGTGTTAAGTGGTCAGGTGTATGCTGAAGTGTTAAGTGGGTCTGGTGTCTGCTGAAGTGTTAAGTGGGTCTGGTGTCTGCTGAAGTGTTAAGTGGTCTGGTGTCTGCTGTAGTGTTTCTGGTGTCAACCACTTCCCTTCCTCCCACCATCAGCCAAGGATCACCGCTACACTACGCTACCACCTCACACCCTCACTCTTCTGAAACACGGTTCAAATTGGCTAAATTTATCTCGGTCGAGGCGCGTGAGAGTTCAGTGTCCAAACCTGTCTGTACGCTCATTAAGCCGTGATGTAAGTAAAGCGCATCTGGGATGGTGATGTTACACACTAACTACACATCATCATCTGCGAACATCAAATATGGTGCATCATGTGCCCGAGCTGATGCCCGCCTTATGCAGAGCGGGTGAGACTCTTCCCTGTCTCTGCTGTGTGTGTTTACATCTGGCTTCCCAAGTCTATGGCAGGTTTCTACCCTGCCTAACTGTTCCCTACATCCCTCGTGGCTCTCGTGTCATGGACCAAGCTCGGACGGGTGTGTGTGTGTGTGAGGAGGGCGCACAGCAGACCTGGTTGTGACACACCCACCAACCCTCACAGCAGGTAATCTCTGGCGTGTGTGAGGTTATACCTCTCGTTACACCTGCACAAGACCTTCCTAGTCTCTTGTGTCACAACTGACCTCCTCCACACACACACACACACACAGCACAGGTCAGCTTGCGGGTCAACGCATCTCTGTATGTTGTTGTTCCCGTAGCTGCCACAAGAGCAGATGTGCCAAGCGTCAGGGCATGTGAACACTCCAACAACCGTCAACGTCTTACATGTAATGTTGAAGGGAATCTCTCAGAATCATTTTGTGAGGAGTAAATAAACACCTGAAAGTTGTTTTTTTTTTTCCCGCGACCTCATCCTTAACCTCCGCTGCTGATATACCACTATGCTTCATCACGTGTCCTAAAATCTTCACCCATACTTTTCCCCAAATGTAACACTCACTCTCGAGGCCAAGATGTCATGGTGACCCACTTGCCTGGCGGGAGCTGAGCTGTGGTACGGTGGTGTGTGTGACCATGTTCTTAACACTAAATATTTCTGTAATGACTGAACACGTCCTCCTGTACTAATCCTCACTAGGTTACATAATACAGCCACCAGAGTACTGCCTCTGTATGTAAACCTTCCTGTGTGTGCCAACCAACCTGGCCATCTACTCTCTCACTCATGTGCTTATCCAGAGCGTGGAGCTATCCAGCCACACCTTGATGTTAAAGATCTTGTACCAGTGATTAACTAATGACCTCCCAGTCCTGTAATGCCTGTTACAACCATCATGACCTCCCAGTCCTGTAATGCCTGTTACAACCATCATGACCTCCCAGTCCTGTAATGCCTGTTACAACCATCATGACCTCCCAGTCCTGTAATGCCTGTTACAACCATCATGACCTCCCAGTCCTGTAGTACCTCAACTGGTGTACACTTGGCTGTGGGAAGCAGCCACTTCATCTATGTGGGTCTGATACGTTTATCTCGTCACTACACAAGTGGTAAATGTTTATCTTACTTCTCGTTATAGTCTTCCCATTTTCTACACCAAACATCAGCGTTCATTAAGGCTTAATATCGTATTTTGTTGCACTGCGCATGACGTCGTGGTGTTGTCTTGTCTTCGATTCATCGGCCACCATCGCCTCTCATCATCACAGCAGAGCTCACACACACACACACACACACACACACACACACACACACACACACACACGGCGGGCGGGGGCTGTGGGCACCCAGCAGTGTGAGGCCCTACACGTCACAATGTGTGACCAACTCGCGTCAATTTCGTTGTGAGGAACACAGAAGAAAACTGTGGTTTTCCACATGGGTTCACCAGAACCCAAGTTCCCTATCCTTGAAGAGCTCCTTGTAATGCTCTCATGATGATGATGATGATGATGATGATGATGATGATGATGATAATAATAATAATAATAATAATAATAATAATAATAATAATAAGCACAGTACCACATCAGTAAATGGAGCTCTTTTAACTTGAGTTTGGCTAAAAGTTTGTTTACGAAAGAAAGAAGAGTGAATTTTGTTTACAAAATATGGATCTTGTTTACAAAAGTGAATTTTGTTTACGGGAAGAGTGGATTTCGTTTACGCAAAAGATTTTGTTTACAAAAGCGAATTTTGTTTACGAAAAAACAAGTGTGGATTATGATTACGAAAAAAACAGTTGATTTTGTTTAGGAAAGAGATTGGCGGGAGGAGAGGCGACCACGGTAGCTATAAATATGACCAGTTGGTAACGCTACTGTTTGGTTAGCCTCAGACAACCTGCCCAGGTGCACCGCCCTACATGTGACCCACCTTCACACTTAACCCACCCACCAACCAGTGCACCGCCCTACATGTGACCCACCTTCACACTTAACCCACCCACCAACCAGTGCACCGCCCTACATGTGACCCACCTTCACACTTAACCCACCCACCAACCAGTGCACCGCCCTACATGTGACCCACCTTCACACTTAACCCACCCACCAACCAGTGCACCACCCTACATGTGACCCACCTTCACACCTAACCCACCCACCACCCAGTGCACCACCCTACATGTGACCCACCTTCACACCTAACCCACCCACCAACCAGTGCACCACCCCACATGTGACCCACCTTCACACCTAACCCACCCACCACCCAGTGCACCACCCTACATGTGACCCACCTTCACACCTAACCCACCCACCAACCAGTGCACCACCCCACATGTGACCCACCTTCACACCTAACCCACCCACCAACCAGTGCACCGCCCTACATGTGACCCACCTTCACACTTAACCCACCCACCAACCAGTGCACCGCCCTACATGTGACCCACCTTCACACTTAACCCACCACACCACACCAGTGCAACACCCTATGTGACCCACCTTCACACCTAACCCACCCACCAACCAGTGCACCACCCTCACATGTGACCCACCTTCACACCTAACCCACCCAACCACCCACCAACCCATGTGCCACTACCACCATCAGTGACCCCAACCTTCACTACCATAACCAACCCACCACACCAGTGCACCACCCCACATGTGACCCACCTTCACACCTAACCCACCCACCACCCACCAACCAGTGCAACACCCCATATGTGACCCACCTTCACACCTAACCCACCCACCAACCAGTGCACCACCCCACATGTGACCCACCTTCACACCTAACCCACCCACCAACCAGTGACACCACCCCACATGTGACCCCACCTTCACACCTTACCCACCCACACCAACCAGTGCACCACCCCACATGTGACCCACCTTCACACCTAACCCACCCACCAACCAGTGCACCACCCCACATGTGACCCACCTTCACACCTAACCCACCCACCAACCAGTGCACACCCACATGTGACCCACCTTCACACCTAACCCACCCACCAACCAGTGCAACCACCCCACATGTGACCCACCTTCACACCTAACCCACCCACCAACCAGTGCACCACCCCACATGTGACCCACCTTCACACCTAACCCACCCACCAACCAGTGCACCACCCCACATGTGACCCACCTTCACACCTAACCCACCCACCAACCAGTGCACCACCCCACATGTGACCCACCTTCACACCTACACCCACCCACCAACCAGTGCACCACCACCCCCCACACAGTGACCCACCTTCACACCTAACCCACCCACCACCCAGTGCACCACCCCACATGTGACCCACCTTCACACCTAACCCACCCACCAACCAGTGCACCACCCCACATGTGACCCACCTTCACACCTAACCCACCCACCAACCAGTGCACCACCCACATGTGACCCACCTTCACACCTAACCCACCCACCAACCAGTGCACCACCCCACATGTGACCCACCTTCACACCTAACCCACCCACCACCCACCAACCAGTGCAACACCCCATATGTGACCCACCTTCACACCTAACCCACCCACCAACCAGTGCACCACCCCACATGTGACCCACCTTCACACCTAACCCACCCACCAACCAGTGCACCACCCTACATGTGACCCACCTTCACACCTAACCCACCCACCAACCAGTGCAACACCCCATATGTGACCCACCTTCACACCTAACCCACCCACCAACCAGTGCACCACCCCACATGTGACCCACCTTCACACCTAACCCACCCACCAACCAGTGCACCACCCCACATGTGACCCACCTTCACACCTAACCCATCCACCACCCATCAACCAGTCACTCTGGGTCAGGTTACCTCCTGTCTGGTCTCATGTATGGACGAAATTCCCTATACTTAACCACAGACAATCCTCATCTTCCAACCCCCCCCCCCCCACACACACACACACGGGGACCTCCGTGGTGTAGTGGTTAGCGTTACTGACCGTACGTCAGCACAACCCAGCCCGGGGTCTGACCCACATGAGTTCGAATCCTGGGCGCGGAAGTAGGCCAACACCCAACCCAGGTGTTCATCCTCCCCTCGGGGCTGGTCTGTACATGGGTACGTGACTGAGGTGGTGTGTGTGTGTGTGTGTGTGTGTGTGTGTGTGTGTGTGTAGGAGTTCCGACATAATTCATACATACAAGGTTAAGAGATGGGTCAACACGAGTGTAAAAGTCTCTCCCTGTAACACACACACACACACACACACACACACACACACTGGAGAGTGACTGGTGGGTGAGGACATGCATGGTGTGAGGTTATCCAAACCTCACAAATTCTTCATTTCCACCACCACGTCAACTTCCTGGGCAGTTTTTCCAAACTACCATTCAACAAAGCTGCGCAGTGGGAGTAAATAATTACCCAGATAACAAGGATCCACACAGTTACCAAAACCCAGTCTTGATGGTAACTTTACGTAAGCTCATCAGAGTAACCAGATACTTTTATGGTCATGACGTGGAAGGTGGTGGTCATACACACGTCAGGTACAGTTGTCATCCGCACGTACAAGGTTGGTGGAGCGCGCCCCAGCCTGGTGGTGTGGGCTGGGGCGCCCCACCACACACACCCGCACATGTTTACGTCAGCGTGGGCACGTGCAGGTGGGGCTCGTGGTGAGGGTGGGTCATAACCATCACGGTGTGGTCCTGAAGCACAGACAATTGTTAACTACCGTCTCCAGACAGACAGACACCTTGTTAAGTCCTGAGTTGCTATGTACCATAAATGCAAGTTCAACGGTACGACGCAATTAACCCTCTTGAACACGACGGTGAGACACTTGCACCTGACCCTTGAAAGACGAGGTCGAAGGTCAGGCCATGATAGCCTGGGGTCGTAGCGTGATGGTGAGGGGTTCAGGTTGGTCAAGTTGGTGGGAGACACGACTGGCCATGAGAGGCTGGCCAAGATGGCCCACCTCCACCCGTGGCTGGCCAGGCATCTCGTGCAGCAGGCACACCCTCGCTTCTGGAGGCCTCACCCACTCAGTCTCGTACTACACACACACACACACACACACACACAGGGCCCTCCGTGGTGTAGTGGCTAGTGTTGCTGACCATAAGTCAGCACGGGCCAGCCCGGGGTCGGACCTGCGATTTTTTGGATCCTGAGCGTGGTACTCGGCCCACACCCAACCCAGGTGTTCATCTTCCCCTGGTCGAGAAATGAGTACTTGTGTGTGTGTGTGTGTTGTGTGTGTGTGTGTGTGTGTGTGTGTGTGTGTGTACATACACAGGAATAAAGACATGATTCATACATACAAGGTTGAGACGAGGCAACATGAATGCATAACTCTCTTCCCGTAACACACACACACACACACACACACACACACACACACACACACCACACACACACACACACACACAGAAACTTTAACTGCCAATTTACTGCAGTTCATCAAGAGCAAATTGCCTGTTAAAAAGGAACTTGTGATGTTAAGGGATTAAGATGGAGGCAGAATAATGGATGTGGTAAAGATATGTGACGAACTGAATGACAAGACCCCAGAGCTGCAACACAAGACCCCACAGCTGCAACACAAGACCACACAGCTGCAACACAAGACCACACAGCTGCAACACAAGACCCCAGAGCTGCAACACAAGACCCCACAGCTGCAACACAAGACCACACAGCTGCAACACAAGACCACACAGCTGCAACACAAGACCACACAGCTGCAACAAAGACCCCACAGCTGCAACACAAGACCACACAGCTGCAACACAAGACCACACAGCTGCAACACAAGACCACACAGCTGCAACACAAGACCCCACAGCTGCAACACAAGACCCCACAGCTGCAACACAAGACCCCACAGCTGCAACACAAGACCACACAGCTGCAACACAAGACCACACAGCTGCAACACAAGACCCCACAGCTGCAACACAAGACCCCACAGCTGCAACACAAGACCACACAGCTGCAACACAAGACCCCACAGCTGCAACACAAGACCCCACTGCTGCAACACAAGACCCCACAGCTGCAACACAAGACCACACAGCTGCAACACAAGACCACACAGCTGCAACACAAGACCACACAGCTGCAACACAAGACCCCACAGCTGCAACACAAGACCATACAGCTGCAACACAAGACCCCACTGCTGCAACACAAGACCACACAGTTGCAACACAAGACCCCACAGCTGCAACACAAGACCACACTGCTGCAACACAAGACCACACAGTTGCAACACAAGACCCCACTGTTGCAACACAAGACCACACAGCTGCAACACAAGACCATACAGCTGCAACACAAGACCCCACAGCTGCAACACAAGACCCCACAGCTGCAACACAAGACCCCACAGCTGCAACACAAGACCCCACAGCTGCAACACAAGACCCCACTGCTGCAACACAAGACCCCACTGCTGCAACACAAGACCCCACAGCTGCAACACAAGAACCCACAGCTGGAACACAAGACCATACAGCTGCAACGCAAGACCATACAGCTGCAACATCTGTGATCTGGAATAGGGAGGAAGTCTTGAAGAAACAGTGAAATATGTCAAACAAACTGCTAAAGTGTCTTAACCCATATAAGGCTCAGGTCCTGATGAGATCTCTCCATATGTGCTGAAGATGTGTACATACATACACACTTGATGAACCTTTCAAGGTGTTCGCTGGAGGAAGGTGAAGTGCTAAGAGCAGTGGACGGAGACGTCACCCCTGGCCTTGAGAATGTATTGCAATGTAACTAGAGAGCAAATTTATAACTTCCAACAAAAGGAGAATCTAACTTCGCCAGACGATTCCCGTTCAGGGGAAGGACTGGTCATGGGTGTCAAACAACTCCTATGAGAGAGTGAGCTCTGTTTTAGACAAAAGAGAAAGTTAGGTGGATTACCTGTACCTGGAGTACCAGAAAGCATGTGACACTGTACCACATAGGAGGATGGTAATGAAGCTGGAAATTCTGGCAGGAATGAGGAGAATAATCCTTCACTGGACACAGTATAGTGGGAGGGAACAAAGGACGCATGTCGCACGGCAAGGACGCCTACTCGAAATGGGTTCAGGTCACCATGGTGTGCCGTAGGATACAGTCCTGGAATCAATGCTCTTCATCTCTGTCAACGAATTGCCCAGAGAACTGGACATCGACCTGAATATGTTTGCAGATGATGCCGAGGTCATGAGGGAAGTGCAAAGTGACTCTGGACTAAGCAAGGGGACCGGGACAAAACTCCAAAGTGGGTCTGATACAAAGTTAATGAAATTCAACCACAGCAATGAGGATGGGTCACAATGAAAGACAAACATAATATGACTATAATCAGTAAACTTCAGGATTCTGTTTGTGAAAAGGACTTGGGGAGTCAATAGAGTACCAGACTAAAAGGAGAGTAAAGAAAACGTACTGTCTGCTGGCAAATATCAGATTAGCTTTTACGTATATGGAAAAGGAATCATTCAGCGAGATGTTCATATCCTACACAAGGCCAAAACTAGAACAAGCTTCTCAGGTTTGGTCACCTAACGAAACACAAAGAGGAAATAGAGAAGGTCCAGAGGAGAGCAATAAATAGGTGCCACAATCAATAAACCTGAGCTGTGAGGAATGGCTGGGGTGGTGAGTGAGTGGTGACCTACCCACAACCTCTGAGTTTTCAAAAACTGATGCAAGACGTGGACAGTGAACAGTTCTTCGAGAACAGTAGGAATAGAACACACGAAATAACAGGAAATTAAGCAAGTTACTTGCTAAAACGATGGAAAGAAGTACTTATGTAGCATAAGACCAGTGGAGGAATGGAACATAATGACTGAGGACATGGTTAGTGTAGATTGTGTGATAGAGGAGAAGTGTTCAAGAGACGAGGCCCCACGAGTGTAAAACTCCTTCCCTGTACAGCTGAAATAAATAAATACAAACAGATAACCACACACTCGCGCGGAGTCTGTGAAATATAGGAAGAGATAATCCGGCCAGAGTGAGAGACTGGGGAACTGGTACAGCAGGAAGTAGCTGGGTGAGAGGCAGCCATGGTTCAGGAGGGAAGATGTTATTTGCATAATGGATTCAATGAGAGAGACGCTACTTTACGAGGAACACAAACACCCGGGTGTACTACTGGTGGTGGAGCAGAGGGAGAGTAACACCACACAGCCCTGCAGTACGTCACCCACCTACGCACTCTCACAGTCATCAATGGTTTCCAAACCGTACAGTAAATTCCAGTGGCCTCAGATCCACTCATAAGTGCAGGGGACGTGTCACGTTAATAGGGTGAAGGCTCCAGTCTCCATACCTGTCACCAGCACCAAGTCATGTAAACAATTTATATATCTTGTTATGAAAGCCATTAGGGTCAAGCTATCGGTGTTGATAACCATCTCCATCATACCATATACATCTCCTGGTTCTACTATTATGGGATCAATACACACCACAACCCAAGTCACTCAGATACTATCTTTTGTTACGGCTATGTACTATGTACATTACGTGTACACGCTGCACTGTCTGTGTGGGGTTATATACAAGTTCCTGAACCTGGCTTTGCCTGCCCTCGAACACCACTTGTTGGAAGGGAGCTCGTTAGGGTGTGTGTGTGTGTGTGTGTGTGTGTGTGTGTGTGTGTGTGTGTGTGTGTGTGTGTGTGGCTGACGTGGCCGTGGATGACTGGAGAGGTGAGGTGTGTTACGTCACTGGGTGGGAACCTGGCAGCAGTAGTACAGTGTTGAAGGAGACATGTGCAGGGGGTCGGTCATGCTCTACTGTCCAGTCTGGTGCAGTCTAAGTGATAATCACCATCAGTAAATTCTCGCCCTGACTATCTTGACTATATCTGTGTCATCTATATCTATATCAAGTATATTTCCATCTCGTGTCAATGTTGTGGGTTAGAATAAGCAATGTTCATCTTAAAGACAGAAGGAGCAACTCTTTGAGCCGAGCTGAGCTTCACCAACACTGGGCCAGCTGTGCACTCCTCCCCTTCTGAATCCCACGACTGATTCGTAAACACAATTCATCTCTGCAGGATAGTGTTACAACTTCCTGTGTGGTGATATCTAACATGTGATCCGCAACACAATATATAATGAAAGACGATTATTTACCTGTTCTTCTGTTTCTCCTTTCATCTTCTTCCTCTCCATATCTCCACTCCCACTATCTCCGCTCCTCATCTTAACACCTCACACTGGTGGTGAGAAACGTCTCTCACGCATATGTCTCAAGTCTGCTGACCAGAGAGAGGGTCCGGTGCAGCACGGGGCTGCCTGATGCACAACCCTCACACCTCACGCCGCCTGACCTGCCACACCAACCGTTCAATTCCTGTTTTTAGAACATGCAGGAGTCTTGCTAGGGCGTCTTCCTTCTGGCCACATCAGTCGTGGTCCACCTGGAACCAGTGGTACGTGCCCCTCACGTCGTGGTCCACCTAGAACCAGTTGTACGTGCCCCTCACGTTGTGGTCCACCTGGAACCAGTGGTACGTGCCCCTCACGTCGTGGTCCACCTGGAACCAGTGGTACGTGCCCCTCACGTCTTCAACAGTCTCGACTCTTCAATCGATTTTATTTAGCACACAACATCCAGTCCACAAGGTGCGACCTCTGTGTGGAGGTCAGGACACAGACCCGTGCAGCGCCTCCCCCACAGTAGTACACTCCCACTACACCAGAGTATGATCTCCCGCACCAAAATAGTCTACCATCGCCACCATGTCCCCCACACAGTGCCAACATGACATATCTTCTGGATAACTCTCGCCCATACGACAACACCAACAATATGTCCTGACAACATAATCTTGAACACCAACAATATGTCCTGACAACATAATCTTGAACACCAACAATATGTCCTGACAACATAATTTTGAACACAAACAGTATGTCCTGACAACATAATCTTGTACACCAACAATATGTCTTGACAACATAATCTTGAACACCAACAATATGTCCTGACAACATAATCTTGAACACCAACAATATGTCCTGACAACATAGTCTTGAACACCAACAATATGTCCTGACAACATAATCTTGAACACCAACAGTATGTCCTGACATCATCTTGAACACCAACAATATGTCCTGACAAGATAATCTTGAACACTAACAATATGTCCTGACATCATAATCTTGAACACCAACACTATGTCCTGACATCATATCAAGATTATCAACTGCAATATCTATCAACAGGAGCAGGCGCTTCCAACCAACATATATAATATGTTACTCATGAGGAACATCTAATATGTTACTCATGAACACATGTTACTCATGATGAACATCTAATATGTAACTCATGATGAACATCTAAGTTACTCATATGAACATCTAATGTTACTCATGATGAACATCTAACGTGTTACTCATGATGAACATCTAATATGTAACTCATGATGAACATCTGTTACTCATGATGAACATCTAATATGTACTCATGATGAACATCTACTATGTAACTCATGATGAACATCTAACATGTTACTCATGATGAACATCTAATGTTACTCATGAAGAACATCTAATATGTAACTCATTATGAACATCTATGTTCCTCATGATGAACATGTTGTACTCATGATGAACATCTAACGTGTTACTCATGATGAACATCTAATATGTTACTCATGATGAACATCTAATATGTAACTCATGATGAACATGTTACTCATGATGAACATCTAATATATTACTCATGATGAACATCTAACGTGTTACTCATGATGAACATCTAATATGTTACTCATGATGAACATGTTACTCATGAACATCTAGTTACTCATGATGAACATGTACTCATGATAGTTACTCATGATGAACATCTAATACGTAACTCATGATGAACATCTACGTTACTCATGATGAACATGTAATGTTACTCATGATGAACATCTATGTCACTCATGATGAACATCTAATATGTTACTCATGAAGAACATCTAATATGTTACTCATGATGAACATCTATGTTACTCATGATGAACATCTAATATGTTACTCATGATGAACATCTAATATGTTACTCATGAACATCTAATGTTACTCAGAATCAGGATGAGCATGTTACTCATGAATATGTTACTCTTGATGAACATCTAATACGTAACTCATGATGAACATCTGTTACTCATGATGAACATCTAATATGTTACTCATGAAGAACATCTAATATGTTACTCATGATGAACATCTAATGTTACTCATGATGAACATCTAAAGTTACTCATAATGAACATCTAATGTTACTCATGATGAACATCTAATGTTACTCATGATGAACATCTAATGTTACTCATGATGAACATCTAATGTTACTCATGATGAACATCTAATGTTACTCATGATGAACATCTACGTTACTCAAGATGAACATGTTACTCATGATGAACTAACATTATCATCTGGTCATAGTCGTAATATTTTACTTTACAACATTTAGCTCACATTCTGGCAATAATCATGGTCGTCCACACTCCTCTGTATCTACTCGAATCTACTAATAATCACCTTATCAATATCTACTCGTGGTCAGCAATGCCTGGCACCTTTATCTGGTGTTCAGTGTACAGCAATGCCTGGCAACTCTGTATGGTCCTCAGTGGTATCTGGCTCCTCTGTATGATGATCAGTGGTATCTGGCTCCACAGTGCGGTCCTCAGCGGTATCTGGCTCCTCTGTATGATGATCAGTGGTACCTGGCTCCCCTGTGTGGTGCTGTGGTACCTGGCTCCAATGTGTGATGATCAATGGTAACTGGCTCCACTGTGTGATATCAGTGGTACCTGGCTCCACTGTGTGATGGTCAGTGGTGACTGGCTCCACTGTGTGATGATCAGTGGCACCTGGCTCCACTGTGTGATGGTCAGTGGTGCCTGGCTCCACTGTGTGATGATCAGTGGTACCTAGCACCACTGTGTGATGCTCAGTGGTACCTGACTCCTCTGCAAGGTTCTCTGTGGTACTTGTCTCTGTAAGGTTCCCAGTAGTTCCTGTCTCCTCTAACAAGTTCTCAGTAGTACCTGACTCCTCCGTAAGTCTCTCATTAGTACCTGTCTCCCCTGTAAGGTTCCCAGTAGCACCTGTCTCATCTGTAGGATTCCCAGTGGTACCTGGCTCCTCCATCAATGTCGTCAGTGGTAGCAGAGTGGGGCCAAGCAAGCGAGTCGTGAAGGTAGAGCCCGGCTGTAGGGAGAGATAAGTTGTGTGGAGCATCACGAGCCACACCGTCAAGGCCAGCACACACACATGACGTGGGCCAGGTACACCAACCCTCCTCACCCCACAACACAAATACACCACAATTACCCTCGATCACATTATTTCCTCTAAGGCACCTGAAATTCCTTATCACGTTTCTATATATAAAATCATAATCATCGTTCCTTTCCTCATGGCAAAAAAAAAAAAAAAATGATCGTATCAACGTATCATTATGTTTTTTTAATCTGCATAAATTAAATGACTTTTGGCTAATGTGTTCAGTTTTGTTAATCAGGCCTCCGTGGCTAGCCACCCATCCCGTCAGCACCCCATACGCCTGCTGGCTGGCTGGCTGGCTGGTTGGCTGGCTGGCTGGGGACCTTGGTACGAGCCCCAGTAAACTGGTGGACCTTAACCGGCTCCGGCCAGCCGCCGGGCAACTGCTACAATCGGAGAGGCAGATAATCATCATACCACAACACGAGAATTAAAGAAAACGCGCACGACACTTAACATGTGCGAACGGCATTAAACGAAAACGAAGAAACGGACACATAACAGTGATGGAAAAGCATTAAAAGAAAATGGAGATACATAGGACATTCCCTGTCAGGAGAGAGCATCTGAAGAAAACGGGGAAGTGGAGGACATTACCTGTCAGAAAAGAGCATCTGAAGAAAACGGGGAAGCGTAGGAAGGGAAAAAGGAAGGGCATCTGAAGAAAACGGGGAAGCGGAGGACAATGGCATAAGGGAAGGGCATCTGAAGAAAACGGGGAAGCGGAGGACACTAAGCGAGGGAATGGCAGATGAAGAAAACGAAGACGCGAGGACAATAACGGTAAGGGAAGGGTAACTGAAGAAAACGGAGAAGCGGAAAACACTAACAGCATGGGAAGAGCATATGAAGAAAACGAAAAAACGGAAACCACTAACAGCAAGGGAAGGGCAACTGAAGAAAACGGAGAAGCGGAGGATACTAACAGTAACGGGAAGGGCAACTGAAGAAAACAAGAGAAACAGAGGCCTCAATAGGTAAGGGGAGGTGGGAGGAACTAAAGAAAACGGAGAATGGGGGGGGGGGAGAGAACATGACATGCAGGTAGCGAGGATCAACACCCGAGCGCTGACCACATGAAGTAATGAAAGATGTGACGAAGACGTTGTGTACAGCGACGGCAGGTCAGACGTGGCGACCCTCCACCACCATCACCTGACCACTGTACGTGGCGACCCTCCACCACCATCACCTGACCACTGTACGTGGCGACCCTCCACCACCATCACCTGACCACTGTAGGTGGCGACCCTCCCCCTCCCCCCCCCACAATATAAAACGCTGGGGGAGGGGGGTTCACTTGGATCCAGGTCAATCACCGCAACGAAAATAGCCAGAGCAGCAGCAGCAGCAGCAGCAGCAGCAGCACAGCAGCAGCTAAGGCGTGACTGGCCATGCCATGAGAACTCCGGTTAAGGAGGCAAAATGAGGAATTTGCAAAACTGGACACTAGTGGCAGTGTGGGAGGCTGGGTCGCATGGACAGAAAGCGAGAGAAAGCATAAGCTAGGAGCAGGCATCTCCTCCACAAACACCTACATGACGGGAGGTATGAGTGATGAGTCCACACGAAATAATGAGGTGTGAGGGTGAGCAATGAGAACGTACGGAGTAGGGGGGGTGGGGTGGGGGGGGAGGGTTGGCCAAGAAAGGTGTGTGTGTGTGTGTGTGTGTGTGTGTGTGTGTATGAACGTGGACGTGGGAGGGAGGAAGTCAACCTGCAACCCTGGAGGAGCACCCAACTCTGGCCGTTATAACCGTCAGCCTTCCTTATATAACACACCAGCCTCAGCCTCCCTCCGTGCTCACACCACACCACTAGGCCTACCATCACTACGTCACCAGGACGCCTCACTCACTCACTCCCGTACGTACGTACGTACGTACGTACGTTCTCAGCTTTACGTAAATCTTTTTGAACATGACGCCGCTGGGATGGTTCAGGAACACGCCGGGATCCAGGGATGGGTACGAAACACACACACACACACACACACACACACACACTAGCACTGACCACATCTCGCCTCCCTGACCGACATTTACCGCGTCACCCGCTCCATCAGGTCTCCAATTTTCCAAGAGCCACACGTGCAACCACCGTCTGCCAAACCACGCATCCAAAACCTAGTTTACAGTCGTGGGCGTCGGGGGAGGGACGTGTTTACCAACATAGAGGAACCTTCTCGTCACCTGGCATCTACTCCAGGTGGCGAAGGTCACAGCGTGACCGGGTACAATAAGACAAAGTTCAACCACTCACCAACCAACCAACCACTGACATGTTCTTTCCTCCACATATGATCAAGATCACTCCCAGCCTCCAAGTTTAACATGATATATTGATCTGAACTCGAGCTCAGTTAAAACGTGGCACATCAGCTTTACGACGGGTTCGTTGTTAACCTTTAAATGTTGTTTAACACAAACTGTTGGAATCTAGTTAAGGTAATTTTTTTGCTGTAGATGTTTGTACTAATATTACGATACAGTAAAGATATTTTTGATTTGTGCTATCAACTCCGGCATATCTATTGTGCACCCATGCTCATCCTGTGAGCGGTAGCGCAAAAGGATGACAGGTGGTCACACACAGTCTTACTCAGACCCCAGTGGCTTGATATTACATACCATGTTACAATTCATAACAGGTATTTCTAAAGAGAACGCTTAATCATCTTATTCGTATAAAAACTTGGGAAAGGGATGGGGGGGAGAGTTGTCTAGTGCGTTCAAAGATGGGACGCGACGCCTGGTGTCGGCTAGTTTGGACTCCCGTTACACTGGACTTTCTCCTCATTTAACTTTCCCGGGCGTTCATCATCCTCTCTCTGGTGCAACGAAAAAACAGAAGGTAAATGACGTCTCCGTGATCCTGCCATCAAGTAGGTCTACCGTATTATTCCTCTGCCTGACGACCGACTGCTTACGTAATAGACATAAGGGATCAATATACCAAGTTTGAAGTCAGGCACATTCACCTACATATTACAGTAAATATATGCCACTTGTCCAAGACGTGCTCTACAACCCCAATTACGGACGATCATAATAACTCACCAACCTGACAAAAAAAAGAACCAATAAAATGGTCACCACACAACTGAACCAGTTTCCCACCACTTTCTCAGAATTTTTTTCTATGAATATCTTTACGAAACGAATTCATTACCGGTGTTATACAGAAAAAAAAAAGTACTTGTAACTCAAATATGAAAAGCACCTTAGATAGTGAGGATACCAGATGTATATAATATGTGCCCGCTAGAATGAAGCGTCTTACTCATGGAGAGATGCCAGCCGGGTGAGGGTGGAGAGGCCGCGTACGAACTGGACGAAGATGACTTTCCCTATATCTTTAATTACGCCTAATTAACTCCATATTCTTATGGGTTAAAGAGCAACATACGGCAATACGGTCATTAATTCAAAACCTTGTATATATGACTTACATGACACAAGAACCAAAATTTACACATGGGCAAGAAGATGTCTACGTGTTGCCTCTGCTGGGACCAGATGTAAGCGCAGCTATTTTGAACCTACGATTTCCCTTTAAACAGTTTTCGGCAGCCATCATCTGACACTCACTACAGTTACATGGTTACAATGCTGTACCAAAGTATTACACATTTAGGACATGCTCAACCGAATTATCACCGTCGATAACCGAGGCAAACATATAAACATGCACAATTCAAGGTCACGTACCCGAAGCTTCTACGAACGAGTCTTGATACAATATATAATACAGAAAGTAATGTATGTGCAATTATAACGATGGGATGAAAAGTTACGTTTCTTTCAATTGTTATATGATGACGTTATGAAAGACGTCTGGCTGGAGACTGGGGGATGAAAATTATTTCTCCTTCAACAATGAATTAATTGAATTATTTTCAGGTTCTCACACACACACACACACAACACACACACACACACTCTCTCTCTCTCTCTCTCTCTCTCTCTCTCTCTCTCTATCTTTCTATATTATTATTTCATATATATATATATATATATATATATATATATATATATATATATCCCTTATCCCTGGGGATAGGGGAGAAAGAATACTTCCCACGTATTCCCTGCGTGTCGTAGAAGGCGACTAAAAGGGAAGGGAGCGGGAGGCTGGAAATTCTCCCCTCTCTTTTTTATCTATTTTTTTTTCCGAAAGAAGAAACAGAGAAGGGGGCCAGGTGAGGATATTCCCTCAAAGGCCCAGTCCTCATCCTCTGTTCTTAACGCTACCTCGCTAATGCGGGAAACGGCGATTAGTATAGAAAAAAAAATATATTATATATAATATATATATATATATCCCTGGGGACAGGGGAGAAAAAATACTTCCCACGCATTCCTCACGTGTTGTAGAAGGCGACTAGAGGGGATGGGACGGGGGGCTAGAAACCCTCCCCTCCTTGTATTTTAACTTTCTAAAAGGGGAAACAGAAGAAGAAGTCGCGGGGAGTGCTCATCCTCCTCGAAGGCTCAGATTGGGGTGTCTAAATGTGTGTGGATGTAACCAAGATGAGAGAAAATGAGAGATAGGTCGTGTGTTTGAGGAAAGGAACCTGGATGTTTTGGCTCTGAGTGAAACGAAGCTCAAGGGTAAAGGGAAAGAGTGCTTTGGGAATGTCTTGGGAGTAAAGTCAGGGGTTAGTGAGAGGACAAGAGCAAGGGAAGGAGTAGCTCTACTCCTGAAACAGGAGTGGTGGGAGTATGTGATAGAGTGTAAGATAGTAAATTCTAGATTGATATGTGTAAAACTGAAAGTTGATGGAGAGAGATGGGTGATTATTCGTGTATATGCACCTGGGCATGAGAAGAAAGATTATGAGAGGCAAGTGTTTTGGGAGCAGCTGAATCAGTGTGTTAGTACTTTTGATGCACGAGACCGGGTTATAGTGATGGGTGATTTGAATGCAAAGGTGAGTAATGTGGCATTGAGGGAATAATTGGTATACATCGGGTTTTCAGTGTTGTAAATGGAAATGGTGAAGAGCTTGTAGATTTATGTGCTGAAAAAGGACTGGTGATTGGGAATACCTGGTTTAAAAAGAGAGATATACATAAGTATACGTATGTAAGTAGGAGAGATGGCCAGAGAGCGTTATTGGATTACGTGTTAATTGATAGGCGCGCGAAACAGAGACTTTTGGATGTTAATGTGCTGAGAGGTGCAACTGGAGGCATGTCTGATCATTATCTTGTGGAGGCGAAGGTGAAGAATTGTAGAGGTTTTCAGAAACGAAGAGAGAATGTTGGGGTGAAGAGAGTGGTGAGAGTAAGTGAGCTTGGGAAAGAAACTTGTGTGAGGAAGTACCAGGAGAGACTGAGTACAGAATGGGATGTATTTAAGGAAGCAGTGATGGCTTACGCAAAAGATGCTTGTGGCATGAGAAGCGTGGGAGGTGGGCAGATTAGAAAGGGTAGTGAGTGGTGGGATGAAGAAGTAAGATTATTAGAGAAAGAGAAGACAGAGGCATTTGGACGATTTTTGCAGGGAAATAATGCAAATAACTGGGAGATGTATAAAAGAAAGAGGCAGGTGGTCAAGAGAAAGGTGCAAGAGGTGAAAAAGAGGGCAAATGAGAGTTGGGGTGAGAGAGCATCATTAAATTTTAGGGAGGATAAAAAGATGTTTTGGAAGGAGGTAAATAAAGTGCGTAAGACAAGGGAGCAAATGGGAACTTCGGTGAAGGGGGCTAATGGGGAGGTGATAACAAGTAGTGGTGATGTGAGGAGATGGAGTGAGTATTTTGAAGGTTTGCTGAATGTGTTTGATGATACAGTGGCAAATATAGGGTGTTTTTGGTCGAGGTGGTGTGCAAAGTGAGAGGGTTAGGGAAAATGATTTGGTAAACAGAGAAGAGGTAGTAAAAGCTTTGCGGAAGATGAAAGCCGGCAAGACAGCGGATTTGGATGGCATTGCAGCGGAATCCATTAAAAAAGAAGGGTGACTGTATTGTTGACTGGTTGGTAAGGTTATTTAATGTATGTATGATTCATGGTGAGGTGCCTGAGGATTGGCGGAATGCTTGCATAGTGCCATTGTACAAAGGCAAAGGGAACAAAGGTGAGTGCTCAAAACAAGAGGTATAAGTTTGTTGAGTATTCCTGGGAAATTATATGGGAGGGTATTGATTGAGAGGGTGAAGGCATGTACAGAGCATCAGATTGGGGAAGAGCAGTGTGGCTTCGGAAGTGGTAGAGGATGTGTGGATCAGGTGTTTGCTTTAAATAATGTTTGTGAGAAATACTTAGAAAAGCAAATGGATTTGTATGTAGCATCTATGGATTTGGAGAAGTCATATGACAGAGTTGATAGAGATGCTCTGTGGAAGGTATTGAGAATATATGGTGTGGGAGACAAGTTGTTAGAAGCAGTGAAAAGTTTTTATCGAGGATGTAAGGCATGTGTACGTGTAAGAAGAGAGGAAAGTGATTGGTTCTCAGTGAATGTAGGTTTGCGGCAGGGGTGTGTGATGTCTCCATGGTTGTTTAATTTGTATACGGATGGGGTTGTTAGGGACGTGAATGCAAGAGTTTTGGAAAGGGGGCAAGTATGCAGTCTGTTGTGAATGAGAGAGCTTGGGAAGTGAGTCAGTTGTTGTTAGCTGATGATACAGCGCTGGTGGCTGGCTCATGTGAGAAACTGCAGAAGCTGGTGACTGAGTTTGGTAAAGTGTGTGAAAGAAGAAAGTTGAGAGTAAATGTGAATAAGAGCCAGGTTATTAGGTACAGTAGGGTTGAGGGTCAAGTCAATTGGGAGGTAAGTTTGAATGGAGAAACGCTGGAGGAAGTAAAGTGTTTTAGATATCTGAGAGTGGATTTGGCAGCGGATGGAACCATGGATGCGAAAGTGAGTCATAGGGTGGGGGAGGGGGCGAAAATTCTGGGAGAGTTGAAGAATGTGTGGAAGTCGAGAACTTTATCTCGAAAAGCAAAAATGGGTATGTTTGAAGGAATAGTGGTTCCAACAATGTTGGATGGTTGCGAGGCGTGGGCTATGGATAGAGTTGTGCGCAGGAGGGTGGATGTGCTGGAAATGAGATGTTTGAGGACAATGTGTGGTGGTAAGCGAGATGTGCGGTAATAAAAAGTGTGGTTGAGGAAGCAGAAGAGGGTGTTTTGAAATGGTTTGGTCACATGGAGAGAATGAGAGAGGAGAGATTGACAAAGAGGATATATGTGTCAGAGGTGGAGGGAACGAGGAGAAGTGGGAGACCAAACTGGAGGTGGAAGGATGGAGTGAAAAAGATTTTGAGTGATCGGGGCCTGAACATGCAGGAGGGTGAAAGGCGTGCAAGGAACAGAGTGAATTGGAACGATGTAGTATATCGGGGTCGACGTGCTGTCAATGGATTGAACCAGGGCATGTGAAGCGTCTGGGGTAAACCATGGAAAGTTCTGTGGGACCTGGATGTGGAAAGGGAGCTGTGGTTTCGGTGCATTATTACATGTTAGCTAGAGACTGAGTGTGAAAGAATCTGGCCTTTATTATCTTTTCCTAGCGCTACCTCGCACACATGAGGGGGAAGGGGGTTGTTATTTCATGTGTGGCGGGGTGGCGATGGGAATTAATAAGGGCAGACTAAGAATTATGTGCATGTGTATATATGTACAGATGTATAGGTATATATATTTACGTGTGTGGACGTGTATGTTGCACGCCGCAAACTGGCGTAGGAAAGGAGTCATTCTAGTATAGAGCTTGAGACATGGCATGGAGTACGACAGCACCTGCGTACAGCCATGTGACGTGACGTGCGTACGATAACAATGGTTTCACTTCGCCTTAACATGTCGGGTACAGACACGCACGGGGTCATATAATGTTATCCGTCTATCACTAGCCTTCATCTGTAGTCAAGAATCTGGCGAGTGAGGGGGGAATAAGGAAAGAGACACGAATCAACAGAACACATTAAGGAATTACATAGAAAACGGTTGGTGAAGCGTGCTGAGATGCGGAGGGTCGGTCGGCCAGCCAGCCAGGCAGCCGGCAGCAAGGTCCAGCCAGCCGGCAGTGGTAAGGAGACGGTTCTGTATTGGGTCAGCCGACGGTAAAGATTATTTTAAGGGTATGGTTAGGAAGAGCAGGCGCCACACTCCTCCTCCTGAGCTACGGCAGGAGAGAGGGCGCTCCTGCAGGAGGGCGAGGGAGAGCAGGAGTGAAGAGAGAGAGAGAGAGAGAGAGAGAGAGAGAGAGAGAGAGAGAGAGAGAGAGAGAGAGAGAGAGAGAGAGAACATGTGATGAGAAAGCAGGCAGACGACTGGCTTATATCATGGAAAGAATATACAGGATGGGAATGAAAACGGAAGATTGAGAGATTGTGTATGGCAAAGGAAAGAGAGGAGTACAAATAAGGAAAATAATGCCTACAGGACGAAAACAAGAAGAAGAATGACTGATAACTGAAGGAAAGACAAGAATAAGGTGTATGGTGATAATGTGGCGAGGGCTTACGTAAAGTGTAGCGTGACGTGCCCCTACAGATGGGTTATGTGGTGGGTTCCCAATACCTAACGAAGGGGCTCCCAGCCCACCACGTCATCCCTGAGGTGTGGGTTCCGGCCCACCACGCCGTCCCTCAGGTGTGGGTTCCAGCCACCACGCCATCCCTGAGGAGTGAGTCCCAGCCCACCACGTCATCTGATGTGTGGGTCCCAACCTCTGACGTGTGTGTCCCAGCCTCAGGCGTGTGTGTCCCAGCCACAGACGTGTGTCCCAGCCTCAGGCGTGTGTGTCCCAGCCACAGACGTGTATCCCGGCCTCAGGCGTGTGAGTCCCAGCCACAGACGTGTATCCCGGCCTCAGACGCGTGTGTCCCAGCCTCAGACGTGTGTGTCCCAGCCACAGACGTGTGTGTCCCAGCCACAGACGTGTATCCCGGCCTCAGACGTGTGTCCCAGCCTCAGACGCGTGTGTCCCAGCCACAGACGTGTGTGTCCCAGCCTCAGGCGTGTGTGTCCCAGCCACAGACGTGTGTGTCCCAGCCACAGACGTGTGTGTCCCACCTCAGGCGTGTGGTCCCAGCCAAAAGACGTGTGTGTCCCACCCTCAGGCGTGTGTGTCCCAGCCACAGACGTGTGTGTCCCAGCCACAGACGTGTGTGTCCCAGCCACAGACGTGTGTGTCCCAGCCTCAGGCGTGTGTGTCCCAGCCACAGACGTTGTGTCCCCAGCCTCAGGCGTGTGTGTCCCAGCCACAGACGTGTGTGTCCCAGCCACAGACGTGTGTGTCCCAGCCTCAGGCGTGTGTGTCCCAGCCACAGACGTGTGTGTCCCAGCCTCAGGCGTGTGTGTCCCAGCCACAGACGTGTGTGTCCCAGCCTCAGGCGTGTGTGTCCCAGCCCCTGAGGTGTGGGTTCCCAGGCTAAGGTTAGCCTCCATATAATGTATCATAACCATCACATATTATGCCAATCGCCACCTGATACCAACATACTGTACCAATCACCACATGGCAACATACCCAGTCAATTATCATCAACACATATCAACATACCACTACCATAAGCCAACATACCAAATCAGCCATTAACAACACACGCCAACATAACAATCTAACCAACACATACAAGCACACCACACCACGAATTACCACATCAATCACCCACACACCAACCTACCACACGAATCACCACCACATACTAACAAAATGACAATCACCACCACATACCACACCAATCACCACCACATACCATACCAATCACCACCACATACCACACCAATCACCACCACATATCATACCAATCACCACCACATACCACACCAATCACCATCACATACCATACCAATCCAAACTGCCATGCCAACATATAAAACACATCACCACAACCACATACCACTCCAATCATTTCCATCACATACCAACATACAACACCAATCATTTCTATCGCATACCACCATGGCACCAGTCATTTCCATTACATACCAACATACCATCCCAACCATTTCCATAAAAAGTCATTTTTCTAATTCAGTCATATCACCACACCACACTAATCATTCAGATCATATTCTACCATACCACACTAATCATTTAGATCATATTCCAGCATACCACACTAAACATTTAGATCATATTCCAGCATACCACACTAATCATTTAGATCATATTCCAGCATACCAAACCAATCATTTAGATCACATACCAAAATACCACACCAATTACCATATACCAATTCAGTTGGCCCTCTACTGTTTGCTTTCCTTAGTAACGGTGAGGTGAGGAGAGATGGTGGGGCAGGCATGACACAAGTGCCGCGGGACTGGTGCATGAGCAGGTACGACACGAGTCCAGGAGGAGAGGCGCGTCACTGCCTGGATCTCGTGGTGCGGCTACAGAAGAGATGGCGGTCTGAGGTACGAGAGTGTACACAAGATAGGAGGAGGAGTTACCGAGGTCCTGCAGCTCTGCTGCCGGTGCGGGAGATGAGAGGCAGCTGAAGTTACTTAGTTCAGAAAATGTAAAACTCTGCCGTGGGTAAGCTATGCCTTAAGATGGCACGGCCGGAGTACTGCAGTAGTTGTGGGAGGCTGGCGACGGGATGGTCCCACGAGGAGGCGCAGTGGTCCCCTGTGGCACTGCTACTGACGACAGAAATGGCCCATAGTCTCCCGTGGGGAAGATGAGACGCCATGACGTGTTCAGGGCCGGAGCCACGGTGCTCCTGTGGTCTGAGGTAAGTTGACTGAGTGACTGACTGAATGACTGACTGAGTGACTGACTGACTGAGTGACTGAGTGACTGACGCAATGATACCCGGATATACGAGTGGCAACTCAGGTCGACCACGCCGATACATTTAATTTTGTGGGCGTGGCCACCAAGTCATTACCGCGGGCGCCCAGAGAATTCCAGTCTACTATACTGAATGACGGGAGTCCGATGCGGATGGACCTCCCGCTGTAAAGGTCAGTGTACCTGCTGGGGTCCCTGGCTTATGACCCATAAGGTCACACTGGGTCACACGAGGCTAATGTCAAATGTTTGATGATCTAATCATAGTGCTAGAACGTGTATGACCGTAGATGTGGCAACACCACAACATCAGTCTGCTGTCAAGGGGCGTTCACATGTGTGGTGAAACTGGTGTGTGTACCACTACATTAACATACCACACCAGTCATTAC
Source organism: Panulirus ornatus (assembly GCF_036320965.1). Lineage (NCBI taxonomy): Eukaryota > Metazoa > Arthropoda > Malacostraca > Decapoda > Palinuridae > Panulirus > Panulirus ornatus. The sequence goes on from NC_092260.1 coordinate 6,706,029, forward strand.
CACCACACTAACATACCACACCAGTCATTACCACCACACTAACATACCACACCAGTCATTACCACTACACTAACATACCACACCAGTCATTACCACTACACTAACATACCACACCAGTCATTACCACTACACTAACATACCACACCAGTCATTACCACTACACTAACATACCACACCAGTCATTACCACTACACTAACATACCACACCAGTCATTACCACTACAACTAACATACCACACCAGTCATTACCACCCACACTACACATACCACCACAATACACAGTCATTACCACTACACTAACATACCACACCCGTCATTACCACTACACTAACATACCACACCAGTCATTACCACCACACTAACATACCACACCAGTCATTACCACTACACTAACATACCACACCAGTCATTACCACTACACTAACATACCACACCAGTTATTAACCCCACATCAACATACCACACCGACCACTACGATCGCGTATCCACATGCCCCTCTAATCACCACGTACCAACATATACCACTGATCACTACCACCATATACCACAAACCACTCCATGACACCATAACATACCAATCATCAACACTACGTACCAACTTACCACACGAATCACTACCATCATATATCAACATACCACACAGAACCATTAATGCCGTACCAACATACCACAACAATCACCACCACGCACCACACTAGTCTGCACCAATATTGTGATGTGGTATTGTGGCTGGTACAATACACCAGGGGTACAGGTAGGTGTGGCCAGAGGCGAGGAGCTGCCATCCTGCATATGTCGCCTCTATGTTGTACAGAGGATGTATGTGTCACACCCGCAGTGCAGTCCGTGTTATAACCCCCCTACCATGATGAGGTTGGCACATAGGTAACATCACCAGATATATGCAGGTGTCTGTCTCTTAACCTCCATGTGGATGGTCGTCCTACCTAGAGTTCGAAGCCGACCCGACCCGAGGTATATGTATGAACTGTGCACAACGTCCAAAAATGAGTGTTTTCAAGGATCAAAAGCTGATGGTTTGAGATATCTGTGAGTGCATCATGTATACCAATGTGTGTGTGTGTGTGTGTGTGGTGTGTGTGTGTGTGTGTGTGTGTGTGTGTTACCTCTCAGTCTGTACTGCAACAAGACAATCAACAGTGGTATGGCTAGGTTCCAGCAGGCATCTCTCCCATACAAACACACTCCCGTACACTCCGCCAGCCTCCTCCACCCACCCACGTGCCGTGCACCAATGCTTTCAGAAATGTCATTTCTCTATGAGTGCAATGTCCTTACCATACACGTAAGTATTGGTATGTAGCCGTCAGTATGACCCTGTATTATGTACTTGATGTACTGTATACTTGCCTCTGAACCTCCTGTACCAGTTCAACTTGACCTGTGTACACTGAACATCCAATATGTGTCTTCACTGTTCACGAACCCAGGTACTCTGTATAGGTTAGGTCCCTACGTGACCTTACATTGTATAATACCAATGACCTTAAGTTGTCCCTCCCTTCCTGGCGGGAAGACCTGGTGCGTTCCACCAGTCACCTTCCTTTGTCCCTGTACTGTACCCACTGTACCTTGTCCCTGTACTGTACCCACTGTACCTTGTCCCTGTGTTGTACCAAATGTTGTATACTCTATACTTGCCTCCACCTAACCCCACCCTTCACCCATGCTATGAATCATAAGTTCTCTCTCACACAGCCATACGCCTCACAACATACCATCACAAAACAATGCTATCACAACATACCACACCAACCATCAGCACACACTAACTGAGGATAGATATGAGGTCTTATGTGATGGCTTGCAGACTTCCTCTCTGAGCATGGCCAGGCTGTGGGCCATGTCCATTTCTCACGAGTGCCACATCTGCGTCACCTCACGATGACTGGGTTTCCTCGTCCTCACACACCACACCACACCTGGACACACTCGTCTCCTTAATGACATCACGTTAACGACCCTATCATCGGTGCCATCGTTGACAACAGCTATCCCGACACCATAACCCCTCACAACCACCTCCAGCGCTGGACCACGTCACCATCACCCACACCAGGAGCCGTGGTGAGGCACAGGTCACTCTCGCCCACCCTAATAATGCCCCATCACCAGGCTCCAGCCCCCTCCTGGGTGTTCAGTCCACACACCTCCCTGTGTCACACTCCACAACATACCTACATCCTGCATCCCTCTTCTTCTTGTTCTTCTTCTTCTTCTTCTTTTTTAAGTGGTGTTCACTTACCTAAAAAAAAACAGACTGGCTCTCCTCTCTCTCTCCTCTCTCTCTCTCTCTCTCTCTCTCTCTCTCTCTCTCTCTCTCTCTCTCTGACCAATCACCAGGTCCTCATCTGACACTTAACGAAGGAGGAGCCACAGCACACCATCCTCTCCACACTCCTTCAACTCCTGCCACCAGAGATCCCGCGTCCGCGAGTCTGGCACCACGATCACATCCAGCTGGTACAGACCGCTACAAGACCAGCCCCATCCCAGCTGGTACAGACCGCTACAAGACCAGCCCCATCCCAGCTGGTACAGACCGCTACAAGACCAGCCCCATCCCAGCTGGTACAGGCCGCTACAAGACCAGCCTCATCCCAGCTGGTACAGACCGCTACAAGACCAGCCCCATCCCAGCTGGTACAGGCCGCTACAAGACCAGCCCCATCCCAGCTGGTACAGACCGCTACAAGACCAGCCCCATCCCAGCTGGTACAGGCCGCTACAAGACCAGCCCCATCCCAGCTGGTACAGGCCGCTACAAGACCAGCCCCATCCCAGCTGGTACAGACCGCTACAAGACCAGCCCCATCCCAGCTGGTACAGACCGCTACAAGACCAGCCCCATCCCAGCTGGTACAGACCGCTACAAGACCAGCCCCATCCCAGCTGGTACAGGTCGCTACAAGACCAGCCCCATCCCAGCTGGTACAGACCGCTACAAGACCAGCCCCATCCCAGCTGGTACAGGCCGCTACAAGACCAGCCCCATCCCAGCTGGTACAGACCGCTACAAGACCAGCCTCATCCCAGCTGGTACAGACCGCTACAAGACCAGCCCCATCCCAGCTGGTACAGACCGCTACAAGACCAGCCCCATCCCAGCTGGTACAGACCGTTACAAGACCAGCCCCATCCCAGCTGGTACAGACCGCTACAAGACCAGCCCCATCCCAGCTGGTACAGACCGCTACAAGACCAGCCTCATCCCAGCTGGTACAGGTCGCTACAAGGCCAGCCTCATCCCAGCTGGTACAGCGCGTACAAGACCAGCCCATCCCAGCTGGTACAGGTCCGCTACAAGCCAGCCCCATCCCAACTGGTACAGGCCGTTACAAGACCAGCCCATCCCAGCTGGTACAGACGTTACAAGACCAGCCCCATCCCAGCTGGTACAGGTCGCTACAAGGCCAGCCTCATCCCAGCTGGTACAGGCCGTTACAAGACCAGCCTCATCCCAGCTGGTACAGACCGCTACAAGACCAGCCTCATCCCAGCTGGTACAGGTCGCTACAAGGCCAGCCTCATCCCAGCTGGTACAGGCCGTTACAAGACCAGCCTCATCCCAGCTGGTACAGGTCGCTACAAGGCCAGCCTCATCCCAGCTGGTACAGGCCGCTACAAGACCAGCCTCATCCCAGCTGGTACAGGCCGCTACAAGACCAGCCTCATCCCAGCTGGTACAGGCCGCTACAAGACCAGCCTCATCCAGCTGGTACAGGCCGTTACAAGACCAGCCTCATCCCAGCTGGTACAGACCGCTACAAGACCAGCCCATCCCAGCTGGTACGGGCCGCTACAAGACCAGCCTCATCCCAGCTGGTACAGGCCGCTACAAGACCAGCCTCATCCCAGCTGGTACAGGCCGCTACAAGACCAGCCCCATCCCAGCTGGTACGGGCCGCTACAAGACCAGCCCCATCCCAGCTGGTACAGGCCGCTACAAGACCAGCCTCATCCCAGCTGGTACAGGGCCGCTACACAAGACCAGCCCCATCCCAGCTGGTACAGACCGCTACAAGACCAGCCCCATCCCAGCTGGTACAGACCGCTACAAGACCAGCCCCATCCCAGCTGGTACAGACCGTTACAAGACCAGCCCCATCCCAGCTGGTCCAGACCGCTACAAGACCAGCCCCATCCCAGCTGGTACAGGTCGCTACAAGACCAGCCCAACGTGGAGAGAGAGAGAGAGAGAGAGAGAGAGAGAGAGAGAGAGAGAGAGAGAGAGAGAGAGAGAGAGAGTGTGCTTAACACTATCTTCCCCCGTCACAGGCCACATGTCTATACTGTATGTATTTTCTCTATGTATGACACCTTTGGCTGTCCTTGTATGTAATCAATTACGGTTATCTATAAAAATAATAATAATAATATAATAATAATAATAATAATAATAATAATAATAATAATAATAATAATAATGATAATAATAATAATGATGATAACGATAATAATAATAATAATAATAATAATAATAATAATAATAACAATAATAAATTATAATTATTATTATCATTATTACTATTATCATTATTATTATATTAGACCACCCATCACCACCACACAGCAACATACCACACTCAACGTCACCACCACATACCAACATAGCTTCATATGACACAATTCACCACCTCATGCCAACATATCGACCATGCAACACCATCCACCTGTACCAACACTTGTCAGTCACTCTTACTCATCCATTCCCGCCAAAGTTGGATTAGGCAACGAGCTACGTCGCTGCTGCCTTGATCACTCCAGCAGCCGGAGCCTGGCTGGTCAGGTGACCTTTCCAGATTTCAGGCCGTCATAATTCTTGATTCTTTCAGCGGTGGGAGGTAACCCTTCACCTACCTGCCTGCCTGCCTGGGGAGGAGTGAGCACCGCCACCCTCACACTGTCCTCTCCAGGTAGACCTGACGTTGGTCTGGGGCCCATCTGGTCTCCCCACAGCAGCCCAGCTGCTCTCAGACCTCGGTTGCGAGACCTAACATGTTTACCTGACGTAGACTTGGAGGGTCGTCTACCCCTACAGCTTACGAAGGGTCTGGACTGCTCGGTCGTTGGTCGACCAAGGTGTTGGAAGCCACAACCTGGCTGGTCTGGTACACATTGTAGGTACTCGTCCAGTCCAGTGTTCTCTACCGTACATCCCAGGATGATTCTGACGGTACATGGCGAGGTGTTGAAGGGCCCCGTATGTTTAAGGTGTTCTTTCTTCGTCCATACGGCACCTCTGGATTTGAGATGTACATAGTATTTCACCAAGTCTTCCACGCCAGGTGTAGAAACCATACAATTCTCCAGTACAGGTGGCGATGTACCTCTCCTGCTTGCATTTCAGGCAGTCCAGCCACAGCAGGTTCAGAGGTTACGAAAAATGGAGTTTGTAGACTACGATAACGTGGGCTGTGGATGATGTCTGAACGATTTTCAAGTGTGGCACATGATCGCCTGCCTTACAGTGGGATGAGGGAAGACAGCAACTTGTACTCGTGTGGAAATCATCGGCTTGAATAGCACGTCATCGCCAGAACCTGGCTGGTCGAGTACACCCAGTACACACACAGTGGTCCGGGGAGCAGTACAGCAGGAGGTACTGGACTGGAGTACAGCCGTTCGTGCCACCTTGATCACTTCAACAAAGGACCTCCGGAGGATCACACACACACACACACACACACACACACACACACACATCGTGACGCTGGCTGTCTTCAGCGTCGACATGAATATTGAGAACGTGAGGAAACACGAGAGCGTGGAGGAGGTCCTTCTTCCTGCAGACACCACCCTAGCTAGACCCCAGCGCTCACTCGCGCTGCCTCGTGAGCCAACCTACCTACGACCCACGGTACCACTAGCGACCTACGACCCACGGTACCACCAGCGACCTACGACCCACGGTACCACAGCGACCTACGACCCACGGTACCACTAGCGACCTACGACCCACGGTACCACTAGCGAAGACAGTCTGGTCGACTACCCAGATCGCCAGAGACATAGAGTCAGTCTTTCAAAGATCTTCAAGATGGCTGTGTGTAATATTGAGCAGTATGGTTGGTGAAGCTGGGAAACATCCCAACCACCAATCATAACCATATGTTTGTCCTAACTATAACTGTACCATCTTACTGCCTATTTCTGCTGTTTCCCGCAACCACAAGCAATCACTTTCTAGTGAACATGACCATAACACTCCTGAGTGTGTGTGGTTCTCATGCAGCCGGGGACTGTGCACAGTGGACGACCAGCCAGGTGAGGCCTAGTTTAGAGTGGAACCGATGGATCATCTGCAGAGGATAACCAGGAATTCTTTTCCTCGTCTAACTCTAAGGTGTTCAGCTTGTTTATGTCACCTGGAATGATGTCTGTGGCCAAGCGAAAGAATTTCAAGTGTATGTGACGCCCAGTGTGGCTGGAGTCTGTGTAGCAAGACTGGTTCATCACTCATGGGTGAGGCGCTCCAGGCTGGTGGTGATCTGTCTCTTACGGGTTGTAAGGTGACGCAAGACATTTTCTTATATCATCATTTTGTGTTCCAGGAGTCACCAAGTAGGAAGTAACGCAGGGCTGAGAAAGTCGACGTAGTGATGCTGTGTGTGTGTGTGTGTGTGTGTGTGTGTGTGTGTGTGTTGTGTGTGTGTGGAGAGTGATGGGCAACGAAGCTCCAGTCTTATATATAAATAAGACACTGGAGGAATTCAGACCCTAATCAAATCATCATAAAGTCATACCATTAACGTGTGAGATAAGAGTAGCTGGCAACCATGATGTGGCAACCCCACCATCACACCACCACCAGCACCACACGACCCACGACCCACCACACACCACCATACGACCCACCACCCACCACCACCAGCACCACACGACCCACCAACCACCACTACACGACCACCACCATACGACTCACCACCACCACCACACGACCCACCACCACCACCACACGACCCATCACCACCACCACACGACCCACCACCCACCACCACACGACTCATCACCCACCAGCACCACCACACGACCCACCACCACCACCACACGATCCACCACCCACCACCATACGACCCATCACCCACCACCACCACCACACGACCCACCACCCACCACTACACGACCCACCACCACTACACGACCCACCACCACCACCACACGACCACCACCACCACCACTACACGACCCACCCACCCACACCACTACACGACCCACGACCCACCACCCACCACCATACGACCCACCACCCACCACCACACGACCCATCACCCACCACCACCACCACCACACGAGGCAACATCGTTAACACAAACTTAGCGGCGTCTTCCACGACGTCCCATCCAGTCCATCAGAGGAAAGTGAATTATGATGAAATGAACCACAAATAATTACCCCTGGCCAGATGGTCAGCTTGTACTATACCCGAACACTACGTGACGCTACGTTATGGTGTCTTACGTTCACTATGTTATCAGTGGGGTACACGGCAGCCCAGACCACTGACATACCCAGGACCTGGGGTGACATGTGAGCAGGTGACCCACACATGGAGTGCCACACCCCGCAAAACACACACACACACACACACACACACACACACACACACACACACACACACACACACACACACCACAGACACACAACACACACACACACACACACACAACCCACTGTAAAGGACACACAACCAATCAATATATCTCACGTAGGGCCTGAGTAAATAAGTACCAATGTTTATTAATACACAGCTACTGAAGACAGGGATAAAGACCCCACTGTACATAGCAACTGAAGATAAAGATAAAGACCCCAGTGAACATGGCAACTAAAGATAAAGATAAAGACCCCAGTGAACATGGCAACTAAAGATAAAGATAAAGACCCCACTGAACATGGCAACTAAAGATAAAGATAAAGACCCACTGAACATGGCAACTAAAGATAAAGACACTACTGTACATAGCAACTAAAGATAAAAGATAAACATCCCACTGAAGACAGCAACTAAAGATAAAGATCCCACTGAACATGACAACTAAAGATAAACATCCCAATGAACATGGCAACTAAAGATAAAGATCCCACTGAACATGACAACTAAAGATAAACATCCCAATGAACATGGCAACTAAAGATAAAGATAAGGATAAGGATCCCACTGTAGGAAGGGAACACGTACGATAACTGTGTCAGTGGTGCTGGGGCCTGGCAAGGATCCTGGAGGCTCCAGGTGTCACGGTCAGTGCTCCTCCACCTCGTAGTGAACCCACCAAGGTCAAGACACGTGACACAGCACGAGCGGTCACGTGCCA
>NC_092260.1:6719364-6741864 GCF_036320965.1 Panulirus ornatus
TCTCTCTTACCCTTTCATTACTTACTCGATCAAACCACCTCACACCACATATTGTCCTCAAACATCTCATTTCCAAAACATCCACCCTCCTCCGCACAACCTATCTATAGCCCACGCCTCGCAACCATATAACATTGTTGGATCCACTATTCCTTCAAACATACCCAATTTTGCTTTCAAAGATAATGTTCTCGCCTTCCACACATTTTTCAACGCTACCAGAACTTTCGCCCCCTCCCACACCTTGTGACTCATTCTGCTTCCATGGTTCCATCCGCTGCCAAATCCACTCCCTGATATCTAAAACACTTCACTTCCTCCAGTTTTTCTCCATTCAAACTTATCTCACCAACTGACTTGTCCCTCAACCCAACTGTATCTAACAACCTTGCTTTTATTCACAATTACTCTCAGCTTTCTTCTTTCACGCACTATTTCAAACTCATTCACCAACTTCTGCAGTTTCTCACCCGAAACAGCCACCAGCGCTGTATCATCAGCGAACAACAACTGACAACAACCCCATCCATAAACATATTAAACTGGGATTGCGTATATTACTGACATCGTATTATACTGATTATGATGAATGGTGGAATCACAATAATCAAAGATGGAATATTTATGTAGTTTAAAGGTGAGAAATATCTTAAGATATTGTAGGAGCGTTAAATTTCCCACTATGAAATCCTACAGAAATCTTAAAGTACAGAAGTAACTGAGTTACTTCGAGTAACATAGATACACAGAGCACACAGACCCAAGGTCCCAGAGAGGTGGTCTGGCCTTAACCACTACTGAAAAAGCAGTAGAAGAGAAGGATAGCAAAACAAAGGTTCTCTCCCTACCATCCTGCACTACCCCCAGCAACACGCCAGAAGGAAAACAGGTAGAAAAAATACCTTGCAGGACTAACAGGAAAAACGGAAGGTATAATGCATCCCTTCACTTTTTGATATAAAGAAGAGTATAAAGATAAATTTTGAGCTCCAGCCCTCACGATTTACAATTGAAATATAAAAATGAGCATCGAGCAAAAGACGACAGAGCAGACAAGAAACAAATGAAGGAATTCATGAGTCATCAGCATACGTAAACACATTGTATTTGGTCAAGAAAAGGTCACTAATGTAGCGCCGCCGAGATGTGGCCTGCTAACCTTAGCGAGGCAGGCTACCTCCTCCCAGCGCGCACCCCAACAGCCATGACAGAACCCTGAGGACAGGGGAGGAGGGTGCTGACACACTGATGAACTCCTCACAGACAAAGGATTGAAGGTATATCCATCAATAATTACAGAAGTGAGCCAAACAAAGAGATAAATATGTAACAATACCGGAAGTGGGGAGCTTGGAAATCAGACTCCTGCACCAAAGACCCTAATAAAAGGTTTGATTATCAAAAGCTACAACGAGGATTGCACATAACCCCTTCGAACAGGCAGCGAAATCAAAAAATATATATGTAATGACTATATCAGTGGTGGATATCAGCTTGTGATGAATAAATACAGTTAATAATACTAATAATAATAATAATAGAAATAAATAAAATGTAATTATAATTAAATAATAACAACAACAAATAATAATAATAATAATAATAATAAATAATAATAATAATAATATCACGTAAGAGAAATTTCAAGGTTGTGAAGAAAAAACCGCCCTGCTGACCTTAACTCCAAGAAAACACAAGACCAACGGTGCCATTTCCAAGATATTAAACTCAAATGTTTGAGAACCAGATAAGGCAACTGAATGGTGTAGTCTTCCCATCATGCGAACGCTTGAAAAAAAAAAATATATATATATAATACATATATATATATATATATATATATATATATATATATATATATATATTATATATATTTCATACTATTCGCCATTTCCCGCGATAGCGAGGTAGCGTTAAGAACAGAGGACTGGGCCTTTGAGGGAATACCCTCACCTGGCCCCCTTCTCTGTTCCTTCTTTTGGAAAATTAAAAAAAAAAAAAAAAAACGAGAGGGGAGGATTTCCAGCCTCCCGCTCCCTTCCCTTTTAGTCGCCTTCTACGACACGCAAGGAATACGTGGGAAGTATTCTTTCTCCCCTATCCCCAGGGATAAATATATATATATATATATAATATATATATATATATATATATATATATATATATATATATATATATACTCCACCATGACCACCGTACGAGGGGGATGAAACTGTAGCCGCAGGAAGTTGCAACGATCATGGCTGGCTGGCTGGCTGGTTAGGTGGACCTTAGGCCTAACAGCTGCCCGCGTCATTCAGGTTGTCAACAGTCATCAATACTTCCATCTTCCTCAGGTGTTATACACACTTCTATAACACATGCGGCTCACACAGTGATCATTCACATTCCGCAATGACTCAATAACAAGACGAAAATCACCCAGGCTCTTTCTGTAGAAGGCACGAGGCGCATTGTGTAATCCTCCAAGGTGGGTACCCCAATCTCCTCTGTAAACACAATTTTAATTTCGGACAAAAAAATCTAAAAACTTTCTATCCTAGAATGATCTTGACCACCCGAGGGAGAGTAAAGAAGTTCTCAAGATTTCCCGGTTCGTGGATGTAACTTGACCTTGACAACCTGAAAGACTAACTGGCAGTTGATAGGTCTACAGAGGAAATAATACGGTATAAAGCCCAGGTTATAACTCACTGTATTGACCTATCAAACATGGCGATAACAAATAATAACTATTAATAACTGTAATCAAACTCGCTTAATATATTCTCCCAGTGTTGATGTGATCTGCCTGCTTGTAAAAAGTATATGAGGGCCTGGTGGGCGGTTGGGCCGGGAGGACACCGGTGGGCGGGTGGGCCGGGAGGACACCACACCGGTGGGTGGGTGGGTGGCTGCCCCAGCCAGACCCAGCTGTAGGGAGGTTAAGGCCACACCGACCATCCACTTGAAATCGATGCAGGGTATATATCTATACCTGCAAGATGGAGGAGAAACATTAAGAGCCGATGATGCTTTCTGCAGGGATATAGGCACATCACTAAAGCTGTATACCCTAAGTAAAAAAAAATTTATATATATATATTCACCACAGCGATCACAAGAAATGTCTGCAACTCACCCCACAGTTGCCAGTTCGTTTGATCTTTCGCGAATGCGAGCGAGTTCGTTTTCTATGGAGAGATTTTCAGCTGTGCTGTATTACGTCTATATATAATTTATAACATCGGACAAAATAAAGACTTAAATTCATGATCATATCCAGTACCACTGTTATGGTGACAGAGTAACAATTCAGAAGTGATCTTAAATACGCAAATGTTACCAGTAACTGTTGCCTCCGCTACGCTTCACGTAACTGTAAATTACATTTCCATATAACTAACTTATTAACAGAAATAAACTTTTACTTACGATAAATGGCATTATTACCCAGAGTAAGTTTGCAGCTGCAGGATCAGCTAGTCAGTTACCAAATACTGGCCCAGTGACCAGGTCTTACACGATGACCCCGCTAACATGGATCGTCCTCAGATACCCCATCCTCCCCCCAAACAGTATTGCCAAGTCCTCTACATTTGCCTCCGCCACGCAGTATACAGACATTATCTATTATAGTGGTTTTACAAACATGACAATTTAGATATCTAACATCTTAACATAAATAATGCCTAACACAAATGATGAAGAAATAGTTTAGAGGCATCGTAATATCTATATAATAAGCATCTCTTTAACGGGAGTGAGCCCCATCAGAGTTAATTATGAAAATAAAACACACTTCCTCCCTTACTGCAGCTCGGTGGCCGATATGGCTATCTCATTAACAGAGAAACGGTGATAAGGAGAGAGATACGTACGAAATGAATTCAAACGAGGGCGAAGATCGCGGGGGTTTCACGAAGCATTGTGAAAAGGTATGATCGGCTCCGAGAAAAACATCCAGCTACAATAAAAATGGCCACGCAACACCACCGGTCATATGGACCAGCCTTTGTCAGTGTACCTTACTTATGTTTAACGACGGTACAGCTTTCGGCGTCCCATGAAATATTTCGGTAACAGGCCCAGGGCGCTGTCTCTGGCACTTGAACGCCAAGCCACTACGGGGAAGTAGGACAAATGTAAAACCCGAGTTCACTATGTAATTCGGGAATACCTAAATTTGGCTTGAACCTCACTCGCTAGGATGTAGGCACTCCGACGGTTAGGTGAGGCTTTCTATCACAGGATATACGGTGCAAACACTGAAGCCACACTAATAATGGCCACCATTTAACCACATTATCACACACACAGCGCAAGGCTAACGTCCGACCTCCTCCGTGAACATCACGATATCACATCATTAAATGACCGGCTGCTCATCTAAAGTTGGTACAGGAGAAAAGTATGCCACACAGGGGGACAGTGTTGAGGACTGATCACCATCCTAATACAACCCACCAAATCATCCAAACACAACCCACCACACCATCCAAACTTGCCACACCATTCTAACACAACCCACTATACAATCTTAACGCAACCCACCACTCCATCCTAACAACCCACCACACTATCCTTCCAACCAACCACACCATCCAAACACAATCCACTATACAATCTTAACACAATCCACTACACCATCCTAACGCAACCCACCACTCCATCCTAACAACCCACCACACTATCCTTCCAACCAACCACACCATCCAAACACAATCCACTATACAATCTTAACACAATCCACTACACCATCCTAACACAACCCACCACACTATCCTAACACAACCCACCACTCCATCCTAACAACCCACCGCACCATCCTTACAACCAACCACACCATCCAAACACAACCCACTGTACAATCTTAACTCAATCCACTACACCATCCTAACACAACCCACCATTCTATCCTAACAACCCACCACACCATCCTTACAACCAACCACAACCCACTATACAATCTTAACACAATCCACTACACCATCCTAACACAACCCACCATTCCATCCTAACAACCCACCACACCATTCTTACAACCAACCACAACCCACTATACAATCTTAACACAATCCACTACACCATCCTAACACAACCCACCATTCCATCCTAACCCACCACACCATTCTTACAACCAACCACATCAAAACATAACCCACTATACAATCTTAACACATCGCACCACACCACCCTAACACAACCCACCACACCGCACTGCACCAGAGCGGGTGTGTGACACTGCCATATTATTCAAATGTTTTCCCAGGATGGTTCTCAGTGTAGTGTGGTATCAAAAACCAGCTTATCAGAAATAGATGCACAAGTTGTATGTAGTACGGTGGTACACTACACACTGAAGGATATTTCTTAATAGATCGAGTGTGCCAGTGACTCCCCCTGTGCTCATCTTATGTGCCATAACTGCAGGGTCACCTTCATCAACGGCCTTCACAACCTCTGGCTACACAACACCAGCAGTGTTTCTCCTTACGTGCCCCTGGGAATAGATCAAACTGGCAGTGTAGTTGTGAGAGCTGTGAGGGTAGACCGTTAACTAACGTGGGTCAGTTTGTCCAAACCTCCTACCCTCACCGTCCAGACCAACACAAGATGATGCCACCAGCTCACATGTCAGGTGTGGTGGTGGGGTGACACCAGATACCATGGGTACGGTATAACCCACACACCACACCACCTACCACACCCTGCATCCCTGGGCGTTCTCGCCACACCACCTACCACACCCTGCATCCCTGGGCGTCCTCGCTACACCACCTACCACACCCTGCATCCCTGGGCGTTCTCGCCACACCACCTACCACACCCTGCATCCCTGGGCGTCCTCGCTACACCACCTACCACACCCTGCATCCCTGGGCGTCCTCGCTACACCACCTACCACACCCTGCATCCCTGGGCGTCCTCGCCACACCACCTACCACACCCTGCATCCCTGGGCGTCCTCGCTACACCACCTACCACACCCTGCATCCCTGGGCGTTCTCGCCACACCACCTACCACACCCTGCATCCCTGGGCGTCCTCGCTACACCACCTACCACACCCTGCATCCCTGGGCGTCCTCGCTACACCACCTACCACACCCTGCATCCCTGGGCGTCCTCGCTACACCACCTACCACACCCTGCATCCCTGGACGTCCTCGCCACACCACCTACCACACCCTGCATCCCTGGGCGTCCTCGCTACACCACCTACCACACCCTGCATCCCTGGACGTCCTCGCCACACCACCTACCACACCCTGCATCCCTGGGCGTCCTCGCTACACCATCTACCACACCCTACATCACTGGGCCTCCTCGCTACACCACCTACCACACCCTGCATCCCTGGGCGTCCTCGCTACACTATCTACCACACCCTACATCACTGGGCGTCCTCGCCACACCACCTACCACACCCTGCATCCCTGGGCGTCCTCGCCACACCACCTACCACACCCTGCATCCCTGGGCGTCCTCGCTACACTATCTACCACACCCTACATCACTGGGCGTCCTTGCCACACCACCTACCACACCCTGCATCCCTGGGCGTCCTCGCCACACCACCTACCACACCCTGCATCCCTGGGCGTCCTCGCTACACCACCTACCACACCCTGCATCCCTGGGCGTTCTCGCCACACCACCTACCACACCCTGCATCCCTGGGCGTTCTCGCCACACCACCTACCACACCCTGCATCCCTGGGCGTCCTCGCTACACCACCTACCACACCCTGCATCCCTGGGCGTCCTCGCTACACCACCTACCACACCCTGCATCCCTGGGCGTCCTCGCTACACCACCTACCACACCCTGCATCCCTGGGCGTCCTCGCTACACCACCTACCACACCCTGCATCCCTGGGCGTCCTCGCTACACCACCTACCACACCCTGCATCCCTGGACGTCCTCGCCACACCACCTACCACACCCTGCATCCCTGGCGTCCTCGCCAACACCACCTACCACACCCTGCATCCCTGGGCGTCCTCGCTACACTCAACCACACCTACCACACCCTGCATCCCTGGACGTCCTCGCCACACCACCTACCACACCCTGCATCCTGGGCGTCCTCGCTACACCATCTACCACACCCTACATCACTGGGCCCTCCTCGCTCACACCACCTACCACACCCTGCATCCCTGGGCGTCCTCGCCACACCACCTACCACACCCTGCATCCCTGGGCGTCCTCGCTACACTCTCTACCACACCCTACATCACTGGGCGTCCTCGCCACACCACCTACCACACCCTGCATCCCTGGGCGTCCTCGCCACACCACCTACCACACCCTGCATCCCTGGGCGTCCTCGCCACACCACTACCACACCCTGCATCCCTGGGCGTCCTCGCAACACCACCTACCACACCCTGCATCCCTGGGCGTCCTCGCCACACCACCTACCACACCCTGCATCCCTGGGCGTCCTCGCCACACCACCTACCACACCCTGCATCCCTGGGCGTCCTCGCCACACCACCTACCACACCCTGCATCCCTGGGCGTCTTCGCTACACCACCTACCACACCCTGCATCCCTGGGCGTCCTCGCTACACCACCTACCACACCCTGCATCCCTGGGCGTCTTCGCTACACCACCTACCACACCCTGCATCCCTGGGCGTCCTCGCCACACCACCTACCACACCCTGCATCCCTGGGCGTCCTCGCTACACCACCTACCACACCCTGCATCCCTGGGCGTCCTCGCTACACCACCTACCACACCCTGCATCCCTGGGCGTCCTCGCTACACCACCTACCACACCCTGCATCCCTGGGCGTCCTCGCTACACCACCTACCACACCCTGCATCCCTGGGCGTCCTCGCTACACCACCTACCACACCCTGCATCCCTGGGCGTCTTCGCTACACCACCTACCACACCCTGCATCCCTGGACGTCCTCGCCACACCACCTACCACACCCTGCATCCCTGGGCGTCCTCGCTACACCACCTACCACACCCTGCATCCCTGGGCGTCCTCGCTACACCACCTACCACACCCTGCATCCCTGGACGTCCTCGCCACACCACCTACCACACCCTGCATACCTGGGCGTCTTCGCTACACCACCTGGGCTTTACCACCCAACATCCCTGGGTAGCAGCAGTGGGTAACGGGTGACAGGCAGTGGTCTGAGGTAGACGGTGACTGGCAGTGCACTCGCGTGACGGGTGACAGACAGGAGTGACGGGTGACAGGCAGTAATGACGAATGACAGGCAATTATTAGTCCCGGGGGACAGGCAGAAATCTTTTCCAGGTGACATGGGACAGGCAGTAGTGAGGAGTGACAGGCAGTAGAGAGGAGTGACAGGCAGTAGTGAGGAGTGACAGGCAGTAGTGAGGAGTGACAGGCAGTAGTCATGGACGGAAGGTAGGTAACGAAAAGTGGTTCTTGGTGAGAGATGACAGGCACTAATCCTAGGTCACGGGCACTGGTGACGGGCGAGACAGACACTGGTGACAGACAGTGGTCCTGGGTTAGGACGGATGACGGGTTATGGACCTGGGTGACGAGGTAAAGCCAGGCAGCGATCATGGGTGACCTCACTAGCGGTGTACTACCATCAGCAGCTGGTCTTAGTGATATCATCAACGTGCAATCTCCTATCATCATCCCTCTTACAGGATCTTGGCTACCTGTGGCCTCTCCCTCCTGCAGCTACCGTCTCCTCTCTACCACACCGGCAGCAAAATGACGGGACTTGGTCATCCCTTCCCCCAGGTAAACCTCAGGACGTTGGCACGCCCAAGCTCTCCTGTAGCTGCTGCAGAGTGGGACCTGTTGCTCCTGCACCACCAGTAGTAACACCCTGACCCTGAGCAATACTTGTCTGTCTTAGTCAATCCCCCGCAGGTTCTGACCAGCCTGTAGTGTGTCTGTCATCAGTCTGACCTGACCTGACCTGACCTGACTGACTCATAACTACCTGGCCATCAGCGAAGGCCACTAGTGAGCCAGGCGAACAGTCGACTTGTTTCAGACCACAAGTGCTCAGCTCGGGCCTCCACACGTCTCTGGCCCTGTGACGCCCAACCCGAGAAGCCCGTGGTGCCTCACCGTCAGTAGGCAGCGCTCACACTGAGGCAAAGACACGTGGATGATGCCGTCGGAGAAATTGTGTTCGTTAATATACTGCGATAATCTGCAGGGAAGACGAGTCTAATGTTTCCATAATGAACCAGGCCAGCTGACCCCAGGTGTGTGGTGACACTGTGAAGGTCCAACATGGTACCCGGGATGCGGCCCACAACAGAACGTGAGGACACACACGTGTCTCACTTGTTTCTTGTGCTCACTTGTGTACCTGGGTTGTGCTCAGCTGTGTACCTGGGTTGTGCTCACTTGTGTACCTGGGTTGTGCTCACTTGTGTACCTGGGTTGTGCTCACTTGTGTACCTGGGTTGTGCTCAGATGTGTACCTGCGTTGTGCTCACTTGTGTACCTAGGTTGTGCTCACTTGTGTACCTGGGTTGTGCTCAGCTGTGTACCTGGGTTGTGCTCACTTGTGTACCTGGGTTGTGCTCAGCTGTGTACCTGGGTTGTGCTCAGCTGTGTACCTAGGTTGTGCTCACTTGTGTACCTGGGTTGTGCTCACTTGTGCACCTGGGTTGTGCCCAGCTGTGTACCTGGGTTGTGCTCACTTGTGTACCTGTGTTGTGCTCACTTGTGCACCTGGGTTGTGCTCACTTGTGTACCTGGGTTGTGCTCAGCTGTTTACCTGGGTTGTGCTCACTTGTGCACCTGGGTTGTGCTCACTTGTGCACCTGGGTTGTGCTCACTTGTGTACCTGGGTTGTGCTCAGCTGTGTACCTGGGTTGTGCTCACTTGTGTACCTGGGTTGTGCTCACTTGTGTACCTGGGTTGTGCTCACTTGTGTACCTGGGTTGTGCTCAGCTGTGTACCTGGGTTGTGCTCACTTGTGTACCTGCGTTGTGCTCAGCTGTGTACCTAGGGGTTTTGCTCACTTGTGTACCTGGGTTGTGCTCACTTGTGTACCTGGTTGTGCTCAGCTGTGTACCTGGGTTGTGCTCACTTGTGTACCTGGGTTGTGCTCAGCTGTGTACCTGGGTTGTGCTCACTTGTGTACCTGCGTTGTGCTCAGCTGTGTACCTGGGTTGTGCTCACTTGTGTACCTGGGTTGTGCCCAGCTGTGTACCTGGGTTGTGCTCACTTGTGTACCTGGGTTGTGCTCAGCTGTGTACCTGGGTTGTGCTCACTTGTGTACCTGGGTTGTGCTCACTTGTGTACCTGCGTTGTGCTCACTTGTGTACCCGGGTTGTGCTCAGCTGTGTACCTGGGTTGTGCTCAGCTGTGTACCTGCGTTGTGCTCACTTGTGTACCTGGGTTGTGCTCACTTGTGTAACCTGCGTTGTGCTCAGCTGTGTTCCTGGGTTGTACTCACTTGTGTACCTGGGTTGTGCTCAGTTGTGTACCTGGGTTGTGCTCTTTTGTGTACCTGGGTTGTGTTCAGCTGTGTACCTGGGTTGTGCTCAGCTGTGTACCTGCGTTGTGCTCATTTGTGTACCTGGGTTGTGCTCAGTTGTGTACCTGCGTTGTGCTCATTTGGGTACCTGGGTTGTGCTCAGCTGTGTACCTGGGTTGTGCTCAGTTGTGTACCTGCGTTGTGCTCAGTTGTGTACCTGGGTTGTGCTCAGCTCTGTACCTGGGTTGTGCTCACTTGTGTACCTGGGTTGTGCTCAGCTGTGTACCTGGGTTGTGCTCAGTTGTGTACCTGCGTTGTGCTCACTTGTGTACCTGGGTTGTGCTCAGCTGTGTACCTGGGTTGTGCTCAGCTGTGTACCTGGGTTGTGCTCAGCTGTGTACCTGGGTTGTGCTCAATTGTGTACCTGGGTTGTGCTCCGCTGAGTACCTGGGTTGTGCTCAATTGTGTACCTGGGTTGTGCTCCGCTGTGTACCTGGGTTATGCTCAGTTGTGTACCTGGGTTGTGCTCAGCTGTGTACCTGGGTTGTGCTCAGCTGTGTACCTGGGTTGTGCTCACTTGTGTACCTGGGTTGTGCTCAGCTGTGTACCTGGGTTGTGCTCAGCTGTGTACCTGGGTTGTGCTCAGTTGTGTACCTGGGTTGAGCTCAGCTGTGTACCTGGGTTGTGCTCAGTTGTGTACCTGGGTTGTGCTCAATTGTGTACCTGGGTTGTGCTCCGCTGTGTACCTGGGTTATGCTCAGTTGTGTACCTGGGATTGTGCTCAGCTGTGTACCTTGGTTGTGCTCAGCTGTGTAACTGGGTTGTGCTCGAGCTGTGTACCTGGGTTGTGCTCAGCTGTGTTCCTGGGTTGTGCTCAGCTGTGTACCTGGGTTGTGCTCAGCTGTGTACCTGGGTTGTGCTCAGCTGTGTACCTGGGTTGTGCTCAGCTGTGTACCTGGGTTGTGCTCAGCTGTGTACCTGGATTGTGCTCAGCTGTGTACCTGGGTTGTGCTCAGCTGTGTACCTGCGTTGTGCTCAGCTGTGTACCTGGCTTGTGCTCACTTGTGTACCTGGGTTGTGCTCACTTGTGTACCTGCGTTGTGCTCAGCTGTGTACCTGGGTTGTGCTCAGCTGTGTACCTGGGTTGTGCTTAGCTGTGTTCCTGGGTTGTGCTCACTTGTGTACTTGGGTTGTGCTCAGCTGTGTACCTGGGTTGTGCTCAGCTGTGTAACTGGGTTGTGCTCAGCTGTGTTCCTGGGTTGTGCTCACTTGTGTACCTGGGTTGTGCTCACTGTGTAACCTGGGTTGTGCTCAGCTGTGTACCTGGGTTGTGCTCAGCTGTGTACCTGGGTTGTGCTCACTTGTGTACCTGGGTTGTGCTCACTTGTGTACCTGGGTTGTGCTTACTTGTGTACCTGGGTTGTGCTCAGCTGTGTACCTGGGTTGTGCTCATCTGTGTACCTGGGTTGTGCTCACTTGTGTACCTGGTTGTGCTCAGCTGTGTACCTGGGTTGTGCTCACTTGTGTACCTGGGTTGTGCTCAGCTGTGTACCTGGGTTGTGCTCACTTGTGTACCTGGGTTGTGCTCACTTGTGTACCTGGGTTGTGCTCACTTGTGTACCTGGGTTGTGCTCAGCTGTGTACCTGGGTTGTGCTCACTTGTGTACCTGGGTTGTGCTCACTTGTGTACCTGGGTTGTGCTCAGCTGTGTACCTGGGTTGTGCTCAGCTGTGTACCTGGGTTTGCTCACTGTGTACCTGGGTTGTGCTCACTGTGTACCTGGTTGTGCTCACTTGTGTACCTGGGTTGTGCTCAGCTTGTGTACCTGGGTTGTGCTCACTGTGTACCTGGTTGTGCTCACTTGTGTACCTGGGTTGTGCTCACTTTTGTACCTGGTTGTGCTCAGCTGTGTACCTGGGTTGTGCTCAGCTGTGTACCTGGTTGTGCTCACTTTTGTACCCGGTTGTGCTCACTGTGTAAACCCGGGTTGTGCTCACTTGTGTACCTGGGGTTTTGCTCACTTGTGTACCTGGTTGTGCTCACTTGTGTACCTGGTTGTGCTCACTGTGTACCTGGGTTGTGCTCAGCTGTGTACCTGGGTTGTGCTCACTGTTGTACCTGGTTGTGCTCACTGTGTACCTGGGTTGTGCTCACTGTGTACCTTTGCCCTTTTGTACTGGTTTCTCAGCTGTGTACCTGGTTGTGCTCACTTGTGTACCTGGGGTTTTGCTCAGCTTGTGTACCTGGGTTGTGCTCACTTGTGTACCTGGGTTGTGCTCAGCTGTGTACCTGGGTTGTGCTCACTGTGTACCTGGGTTGTGCTCACTTGTGTACCTGGTTGTGCTCACTGTGTACCTGGGTTGTGCTCAGCTGTGTACCTGGGTTGTGCTCACTTGTGTACCTGGGTTGTGCTCACTTGTGTACCTGGGTTGTGCTCACTTGTGAACCTGGGTTGTGCTCACCTGTGTACCTGGGTTGTGCTCACTTGTGTACCTGGGTTGTGCTCACTTGTGTACCTGGGTTGTGCTCACTTTTGCACCTGGGTTGTGCTCACTTGTGCACCTGGGTTGTGCTCACTTGTGTACCTGGGTTGTGCTCACTTGTGTACCTGGGTTGTGCTCACTTGTGTACCTGGATTGTGCTCACTTGTGTACCTGGGTTGTGCTCACTTGTGTACCTGGGTTGTGCTCATGTGTACCTGTGTTGTGCTCATCTGTATACCTGGGTTGTGCTCACTTGTGTACCTGGGTTGTGCTCACTTGTGTACCTGGGTTGTGCTCACTTGTGTACCTGGGTTGTGCTCACTTGTGTACCTGGGTTGTGTTCACTTGAGTACCTGGGTTGTGCTCACTTGTGTACCTGGGTTGTGCTCAGCTGTGTACCTGGATTGTGCTCACTTGTGTACCTGGATTGTGCTCACTTGTGTACCTGGGTTGTGCTCACTTGTGTACCTGGGTTGTGCTCAGCTGTGTACCTGGGTTGTGCTCACTTGTGTACCTGGGTTGTGTTCACTTGAGTACCTGGGTTGTGCTCACTTGTGTACCTGGGTTGTGCTCACTTGTGTACCTGGGTTGTGCTCACTTGTGTACCTGGGTTATGCTCAGTTGTGTACCTGGATTGTGCTCACTTGTGTACCTGGGTTGTGCTCACTTGTGTACCTGGATTGTGCTCACTTGTGTACGTAAGCAACGTTACATCAGCCTGACACTGACGGTTAACCTCATCATTTACAACAGACGAGGTTGGCCACCAGCACCTCAGGTCTGCTCGGGCTCTTCCGTCCGTCCGTGCGTCCGTCCGTCCGTCAAGATGTAGCAGACACTTTCCTGTACAGATTCCCTCGATGTCATCCCTCGGTCTGGTGACATCACAGCAGGTGAAACATTCGAACATCACCGACAGTGTCTTCCAAGCATCCAGGTCTGGTCCTGACGTCACACCTTCATCCATTCTTTCCTTGATTTGTGCCCGTGTTCTCCGGGATATCTTTGGTGCACCCATGCTCATCCTGTGAGCGGTAGCGCAAAAGGATGACAATGGTCACAAAGGGTCTTAGCCAGACCCCAGGGGGTTGATATTACATACCATGTTACAGTTGGTATTTCAGTACATACATTACATAGTTCCATATGGTAAGGCTTATCGACTAAATGCAAAAAGTGGACACAAACTTAACATTTCAGGTATCTTATACTTACTAACAATAGGTATTGTGACATTTCTTGCAGGGTTTATTCAAATCTATCCCTAAAAGGCTCTATTTTTCACATTCTATGACACAGTGTTCTAATCTGTGTCCAAATCTTTGACCACAAACTTTCGTATGTACGCACAACCAGGACTTCAATCATTTGGTTCATTATCAACAATGTCTCTTTATCAACAATCTAGAGTGACCTGCTTATCATCAATATTATTTCAAGTTCCTTTCGTTCCTCTGTTTTCGCTATACGGTAGGCTAACCATCTCTCGGTCTCCTGCACGCTGCCCCGCGCGCCACTCTACCTCCAGACTCCCACGTCTGTGTACATCTCACATTAAACTAGTCAACAACTTTATTTTCCCACCTTTCCTCCCTCCTGCCCCAGCACGGAACTGTGAATAATGTCTGATGGCACAACACTGATCATTCTACAGACCACAACCACCACCCTTCACACCACCAGCCCTGCCACTTCCCCTCAGCTGCCCCCTGTTCCTGGGTCTGCCACTTCCCCTCAGCTATCTCCCCTTCCTGGGTCTGCCACTTCCCCTCAGCTACGCCCCCGTCCCTGGGCGTGTCACATCAGCCACACACACTCCCTCTCTTCATCACGTGGTCCATCTCAGTGATCTAGTGGTGGTCTTCCTGACGTAGCGGTACATAAATGATGGTTACAGTTTCATAACAATACATAATATCCTCCCGCACATATCATAGGGATCGGTGTTACCGTACTCCGCCTGTTACAGGTTACACCGCGAGTAGAAAGTCACCTTTCGCGAGGCTGTATCACTGGCAGTAAACTTGCACCACGGAACTTCTCACTCCAAAGGCGCCTACATCTCCCTACAACTGGAAGTAGCGCAAGCCCTTAGAAAGGTCCCGGGTAACAATAGGGGACTCACAACATTCTACCCCAGAGTAACTATACATCAATAAATAATTTACCCCGTGATAATCATACATGAATAAATTATTTACCCCGGGGTTATTATATAAATAACACCAGGAGACTTTCACAGCAATTTACCCCGGGGTAATAATAGACAAGTAAATAAATAACAGGAACGTTAAACCCGTGTTCAGCACCTGGAGGACCTCAGTGATGTACAAGTGCTGGTGTAGAAGCGTTCCATCGGGTCACTGTGCATGACCAACCTGGCTGTCGGTCACGTCTAACTTTACCATGACTTCACAGTCAAGACTTCCACCCACCAGGGGCTGGGGTCCACAACATACCAGCGACCCTCTACCTACCTCTTCTGATCGTGGCATGTTGTATGTGTGCGCCACACACTCACCAGGGACTCGACTCCTGGCCTAGGTTAAGTGCACAGTCCGCTGTGATGGCAACGGTTGGTGGCACAGGACCAATTTCTTTCAGTACTTCACCTATCCCATGTCAGAGGTGAATACCCTAGTCTGCCATGTCTGTCCTACCAGCGTGTACGACCTTCCATAGCAACTTGCAAGCCATATCTCCCACGACTTCAAAGTGTATTTCAAAACACCTTCTTCCCTCACGTGTATTTCATAACACCTCCTTCCATCAGGTGTATTTCATAACACCTCCTTCCCTCACGTGTATTTCATAACACCTCCTTCCCTCACGTGTATTTCATAACACCTCCTTCCCTCACGTGTATTTCATAACACTACCTTCCCTCACGTGTATTTCATAACACCTCCTTCCATCAGGTGTATTTCATAACACATCCTTCCCTCACGTGTATTTCATAACACCTTCCCTCACGTGTCCCTCACGTGTATTTCATAACACCTTCCCTCACGTGTATTTCATAACACCTCCTTCCCTCACGTGTATTTCATAACACCTCCTTCCCTCACGTGTATTTCATAACACCTCCTTCCCTCACGTGTATTTCATAACACCTCTTTCCCTCACGTGTATTTCATAACATCTTCCCTCAAGTGTATTTCATAACACATCCTTCCCTCACGTGTATTTCATAACACCTCCTTCCCTCACGTGTATTTCATAACACCTCCTTCCCTCACGTGTATTTCATAACACCTCTTTCCCTCAAGTGTATTTCATAACATCTTCCCTCACGTGTATTTCATAACATCCTTCCCTCACGTGTATTTCATAACACATACTTCCCTCACGTGTATTTCATAACACCTCTTTCCCTCACGTGTATTTCATAACACATCCTTCCCTCACGTGTATTTCATAACACATCCTTCCCTCACGTGTACTTCATAACACATCTTTCCCTCACGTCAACACTTCAGACAGCATAGCCCACAGTGTTCACTTCTTTCCAGCCGTTCATCAGTCAGGGTTGCCTGTGAAACATGTTTACATATTTCTTTTCATAATTTCTGTACTGTCAAACGCCGTGAGGACAGCAGCCCTACCTACACTATGTGACTGGTCTTACCTTGTGCTCATCCAGGACAACCGTATGATAATAATCATAATAATAATAATATAATAATAATAATAATAATAATATAATAATAATAATAATAATAATAATAATAATAATAATTATTATTATTATCATTATTATTATTATTATTATTATTATTATTATTATTATCATTATAATCATTATTATAACAAGAAAACAACAACAACAACAACAACAACAACAACAATAATAATAATAATAATAATAATAATAATAATAATAACAATAATACTAATACTAATACTATTACTAATAATAATGATAATAATAATAATAATAACAACAACAATAATAATAATAATAATAATAATAATAATATAACAATGATAAAATAATAATAATAGCCGGGTTGTGAGAGGCGCTTCCAACTTCACCATCTTCTACCCACCAGCCATACTGTGTGAAGGTCCATTATTTACAAACATCCCGTGGTTCGAGGTGGTTACCTTCTGTGACTGATAGGGCCAGTCCTCACCCAGACCCACCCCTCACCAGCAGGGCCAGTCCTCCCACCACCCCACCCCTCACCAGCAGGGCCAGTCCTCACCCCGACCCACCCCTCACCAGCAGGGCCAGTCCTCACCCCGACCCACCCCTCACCAGCAGGGCCAGTCCTCCCACCACCCACCCCTCACCAGCAGGGCCAGTCCTCACCCCAACCCACCCCTCACCAGCAGGGCCAGTCCTCACCCCGACCCACCCCTCACCAGCAGGGCCAGTCCTCACCCAGACCCACCCCTCACCAGCGGGGCCAGTCCTCCCCCACCCACCCCTCACCAGCAGGGCCAGTCCTCACCCCCACCCACCCCTCACCAGCAGGGCCAGTCCTCCCCCACCCACCCCTCACCAGCAGGGCCAGTCCTCCACCACCCACCCCTCACCAGCAGGGCCAGTCCTCACCCCCACCCACCCCTCACCAGCAGGGCCAGTCCTCACCCCCACCCACCCCTCACCAGCGGGGCCAGTCCTCACCCCGACCCACCCCTCACCAGCAGGGCCAGTCCTCACCCCCACCCACCCCTCACCAGCAGGGCCAGTCCTCCCACCACCCACCCCTCACCAGCAGGGCCAGTCCTCACCCCAACCCCACCCCTCACCAGCAGGGCCAGTCCTCACCCGACCCACCCCTCACCAGCAGGGCCAGTCCTCACCCAGACCCACCCCTCACCAGCGGGCCAGTCCTCCCCCACCCACCCCTCACCAGCAGGGCCAGTCCTCACCCCCACCCACCCCTCACCAGCGGGGCCAGTCCTCCACCACCCACCCCTCACCAGCAGGGCCAGTCCTCACCCCCACCCACCCCTCACCAGCAGGGACAGTCCTCACCCCCACCCACCCCTCACCAGCAGGGACAGTCCTCACCCCCACCCACCCTCACCAGCAGGGACAGTCCTCACCCCCACCCACCCCTCACCAGCAGGGACAGTCCTCCCACCACCCACCCCTCACCTGCAGGGCCAGTCCTCCCACCACCCACCCTCACCAGCAGGGCCAGTCCTCACCCACCCACCCTCACCAGCGGGGCCAGTCATCCCCCACCCACCCTCACCAGCAGGGCCAGTCCTCACCCCGACCCACCCCTCATCAGCAGGGCCAGTCCTCCCACCACCCACCCTCACCAGCAGGGCCAGTCCTCACCCACCCACCCTCACCAGCGGGGCCAGTCATCACCCACCCACCCCTCACCAGCAGGGCCAGTCCTCCACCACCCACCCCTCACCAGCGGGGCCAGTCCTCCCTAACCCACCCCTCACCTGCAGGGCGAGTCCTCCCCCACCCACCCCTCACCAGCGGGGCCAGTCCTCCCCCACCCACCCTCACCAGCGGGGCCAGTCCTCCCCCACCCACCCTCACCAGCGGGGCCAGTCCTCCCCCACCCATCCTCACCAGCGGGGCCAGTCCTCCCCTACCCACCCTCACCAGCGGGGCCAGTCCTCACCCCCACCCACCCCTCACCAGCGGGGCCAGTCCTCACCCCCACCCACCCTCACCAGCAGGGCAGTCCTCACCCCCACCCACCCTCACCAGCGGGGCCAGTCCTCCCCACCCACCCTCACCAGCAGGGCCAGTCCTCCCCCACCCACCCTCACCAGCGGGGCCAGTCCTCCCCCACCCACCCCTCACCAGCGGGGCCAGTCCTCCCCCACCCACCCTCACCAGCAGGGCCAGTCCTCCCCCACCCACCCTCACCAGCGGGGCCAGTCCTCCCCCACCCACCCTCACCAGCGGGGCCAGTCCTCCCACCACCCACCCTCACCAGCAGGGCCAGTCCTCCCACCACCCACCCTCACCAGCGGGGCCAGTCCTCCCACCACCCACCCCTCACCAGCAGGGCCAGTCCTCCCCCACCCACCCTTACCAGCAGGGCCAGTTCTTCCCCACCCACCCTCACCAGCGGGGCCAGTCATCCCCACCCACCCTTCATCAGCAGGGCCAGTCCTCCCCCACCCCTCACCAGCTGGGCCAGTCCTCCCTCCATCAGCCACACCCTCCACCCTACCTATCATCCTTCATGACCACATCCTCCACCCTAACTATCATCCTTCATGACCACATCCTCCACCCTACCTATCATCCTTCATGACCACACCCTCCACCCTACCTATCATCCTTCATGACCACACCCTCCACCCTGCCATCATCCTTCATGACCACATCCTCCACCATACCTATCATCCTTCATGACCACATCCTCCACCCTACCTATCATCCTTCATGACCACATCCTCCACCCTACCTATCATCCTTCATGACCACACCCTTCACCCTACCTATCATTCTTCATGATCACACCCTCCGCCCTACCTATCATCCTTCATGACCGCATCCTCCACCCTACCTATCATGCTTCATGACCACACCCTCCACCCTACCTATCACCCTTCATGATCACACCCTCCACCCTACCTATCATCCTTCGTGGCTACACCCTCCACCCTACCCATCATCCTTCATGACCACACCCTTCACCCTACCCATCATCCTTCATGACCACACCCTCCACCCTACCTATCATGCTTCATGACCACACCCTCCACCCTACCATCATCCTTCATGACCACACCCTCCACCCTTACTATTATCCTTCATGACCACACCCTCCACCCTACCCATCATCCTTCATGACCACACCCTCCACCCTAAAATCATCCTTCAAGACCACACCCTCCACCCTAACCATCATCCTTCGTGGCCACACCCTCCATCCTACCATCATCCTTCATGATCACACCCTCTACCCTTACTATCATCCTTCATGACCACACCCTCCACCCTACCCATCATCCTTCATGACCACACCCTCCACCCTACAATCATCCTTCAAGACCACATCCTCCACCCTAACCATCATCCTTCGTGGCCACACCCTCCACCCTACCATCATCCTTCATGACCGCACCCTTCACCCTAAACATCATCCTTCGTGGCAACACCCTCCACCCTACAATCATCCTTCGTGGCCACACCCTCCACCCTACCCATCATCCTTCATGATCACACCCTCCATCCTAACCATCATCCTTCGTGGCCACACCCTCCACCCTACCCATCATCCTTCATGACCACACCCTCCACCCTAACCATCATCCTTCGTGGCCACACCCTCCACCCTACCCATCATCCTTCATGACCACATCCTCCACCCTAACCATCATCCTTTGTGGCCACACCCTCCACCCTACCATCATCCTTCGTGAACACACCCTCCGCCCTACAATCATCCTTCGTGGCCACACCCTTCACCCTACCCATCATGCTTCATGACCACACCCTCCACCCTAACCATCATCCTTCGCGGCCACACCTTCCGCCCTACCCATCGTCCTTCATGACCACACCCTCCACCCTAACCATCATCCTTCGTGGCCACACCCTCGACCCTACCCATCATCCTTCATGACCACACCCTCTACCCTAACCATCATCCTTCGTGGCCACACCCTCTACCCTACCCATCATCCTTCACGACCACACCCTCCACCCTAACCATCATCCTTCGTGGCCACACCCTCCACCCTATCCATCATCCTTCATGACCACACCCTCCACCCTAACCATCATCCTTCGTGGCCACATCCTCCACCCTACCCATCATCCTTCATGATCACATCCTCCACTCTACCATCATTCTTCGTGGCCACACCCTCCACCCTACCCATCAACCTTCATGACCACACCCTCCACCCTACCCACCATCGTTCTAACGACTATTGTCTCTGGTATTTGACGATAAACATATCCAATAACTAGTGTAATTCAACCCCTCTCCCCGCCTCCACATCTCTTCCTAGATCAATCTTCAGCTAATTTTCTGTTTTCGACGATGGATGATTCAGCTTGTATATCCTTGTGTTGTCGTCTCCTCCTACAGAACCCATGTTATCTGCACTGTACCCACGCAAGGTTTTCCGAGTACTCCTCCACCTCCAGGTGGACCAGACTCATGTTTGGCCCAGATGGCAAACTTGTTCCGAGTCCTAACCTAAAGGAGTCTGGTTTTGAACTGTCTTCCTCACGTATTCCATCCTCTTGGAAGCATGCCTTGGTGCAGCCCATCCCTAAAAAAGGAGACCTCTCTAACCCCTCCAACTTTCGCCCCAATGTTCTCTCTTCCTCTCCTCCAAAGTCTTTGACACTCTCCTTAACTCACACTTTCTCATACACTCAGAATCCCGTCCCCGGATTACCAGGATGGACTGCGCAGTGCAATGTCTACTGGTGATCTGCTCATCTTCGTCGCCTTCGACACCACCATGGCATCTGATGGTGTGTGGAATAAGTCTTTGCTTTTTAGTCTCCCATCCTTTGGCGTCACTGCTTCTCGCTTCTGTTATATAAAGCCAAGTTTCCTCACTGGCCGTTCAACACAGTAGTCGTCGATGGAGAACAACCCCCCCCTTCCCCCACCTCAACAGTGGTGTTCCCCATGGTTCTCTCCTGTCACCTACTCTCTATCTTCTCTCAATGTATGATCCTCTCTCTTCTACTTCTCACCCTGTTCACTGCAAAGCTAAAATGATTCCACTTTACATACCTCAACTCAGCCACCCTTCCCTCTTCATTCTAATTCTTGCTCTTTTTCTCGTACTGATCATATTTTCTCTCTCAGCTCAGACCTCTGCCCAAGTGGGGAAGCCACAACCAACTTAAATTTGATAGTTAAACAACGCCACTTCTCCCTATATCTCTGCGTCACCTGTTTGCCTCTGTTCAGTTTCAAAACACCACCATTCAACCCTGAAGTAACATGAACATGTTAAGCATAACCATCACCTCCACTCTATCCTGGACACCCCACATTGATCAACATCACAAAGTCTGCTTCCCAAAAGCTGGGAGTGTTGTAGAGGTGCCATAATCATTCTTTTTGTGAGCATCTCTCATATTCACTGGGGTTTTACGCGTCCAAGTATGGAATACTACTTGGGTGATTGTTCCTTCACCTCTCTATCAACCAGAGTGGAATCAAAATCTCTCCCTCTCATTAATTCTCTAGTCATCACCTCTTCAACTTTCCCCACCTATACGCTGCGAAGTTGCTGTTCTCCCTCTTCAACGCGTATCATTAAAGCCACACTTCGCGCGAGATGTCGTCTGTGTGAGCCCCTGCTCCCAAGGATTGGACTCTAAGCACACCTTATGGCTGCTGCTTCCTTTAGTTTCTGTGTGGGGACCAGCCAAACGGAGACTGGCCGTTACCATACCACCTCCTTCCCCTCGAATAGATGAGTTATAGTATTCCCTTCCTGAGTTCGCCTTCACCACACTCCTTTAATCCTCCTAGTTTTAGGAGTCAGATCTCCTAACACCTGTATACAGCCTTAATAAATTTCTACACACCGTTTCCTTTCATCAGACGCGGGTTCTGAGTAAATTTTGCCCGTGAAAATATAAAACTAATAAGTCCATTAC